>NW_021604646.1:5483335-5576914 GCF_004785775.1 Grammomys surdaster | reverse complement strand
TATATATATATATATATATATATATATATATATATATATATATATATTGTTTGGATAGTTCCCTTTCAAACAGCTTTCTGTGAACTGGTGTAAAATGTCTTTTATCTTATACTCTTAAACTCTAAATGTTATATATCAATTTTCCTCATCTACTACAACCCCCTATGCTGATTATTTTGATAACTACAAAAACTTGAGTCCTTTGGGAAGAGGAATAATTGAGAATATCCCTCCATCAGGACTCAAGTATCTCCTCGATTAATGATTGACATAGGAGGGCTGTACCCACTATGGGTCGTGCCTGCCCTGTTAAGACGTTCTTGGATTGTATAAGAAAGCATACAGAACAAGCCGTGGCCAGAAAGCTAAGAAACAGCACTCTGACATGGCTTCTGTTTAAGTTTCTATCATCAGGTTCCTGCCTGGAGGTCATTTCTGACTTCCAATAGTGATGGACTGTGACAGAGAAATGTAAACCAAACAGATCTTTTCCTTCCCAAGTTCATGTTGGTCAGTGTTTCGTCACAACAACAGAGAATTAAAGCAATAGCCCACTCCTCTTCCTAGTTGCCAATAGTCTGTCTTTCTCTCTTGCTTCTTGTCTATGCAGTTGGTGGCATTGTGTGCTGTCACCATGTTTCTTTCCCCTCTCTCTTTTGTTATACGATCTTCAGTGGAGTTTTTCCTTTTCAGTTCACCATGAGAGTTGTCATTGTCATTTAACATCTAGACATAATGCTGCTCCCCTGAATGCAACTGGACATGATTAATGTCCCAGGTTCTGATTTTCTTGGAAATATTATTTCCTTTCCATTTTTAAAAGGCAGTTATGCTGAGTTAATTATGCTTGACAGTTTTTTTTTTAAACGACTTCCAATATGTTACCCTTTCCTTTCTGTCCTGGAAAGTTACTGCTCAGAAATCTGCTGTTAATTTTGCAGAAATTTTCTTGCATGAAGCTTAATAATTTCTTGCCCTACTTTATAGTATTCTGTCACTATTTTGAACTTTGCAGGATTTTTGTATAACATGACTTTGGGAACATTTTTTATTTTTCAAATCTATATGGTGTGGTTTTTGTTTCTCTCCCTCCCTCCTTCCCTCCCTTCCTTCGTCCCTCCCTCCCTCCCTCCCTCCCTCCCTCCCTCCCTCCCTCCCTCTCTCCCTTTCTTTCTCCCCCTCTTTCCCTCTCTCTCATTGAATTCCACACCATGTATCCCAATCCAACTCATCTTCCTATTCACTCCTATCCACTCTCCATCAACCTCTCCCTCAAAAGAAATTAAAAAACAAAACAAAACAACAAATTCTCATTATGGAATGTGTAGTTAGTCCCAATGTGTCATGTACTAAGTCCTTTTGTCCACCTATCTTTACTTGTAAACATTCATTAAAATGAGTCATTAGTCTGCTGTGAAGCCGGCTAAACTATCAATACTAGATCCTCACTGGGACTCCCTTTGAATATCCTATTGTTGCCCCAGTCATAGATATTCTGTGCCTTTGGATCTGCAGAACCAGCCCTTCATACTGTGCAGCAGTTCATAGATGGTGGAGGTGTTGAGTTGGGCTAACTCAACGACCTGGAACTGGGCTATGTTTTCTATATTTTGATAGAAATATTTTCCTGAATAATTCAATTATTATTTTACTTGAATACATTTTTGTTGGATATTTTATTTATTTACATTTCAGATGCTATCCCCTTTCCCCATGCCCCCCTAAAGCCCCTATCCCATCCCCCCTCCTCCTGCTTCTATGAGGGTATGCCCATACCCACTCACTGACTCCCACCTCCCTACCCTTGAATACCCCTACATTGGGGAATCTAGCCTTCACAGGATCAATGACCTCCCCTCCCACCAATGCCAGACTAGGCCATCCTTCCCTACATATACAGCTAGAGCCATGGGTTCCTCCATGTGTGCTCCCAGGCTGGCAGTTTAGACCCTGGGAGCTCTGGTTGGTTGGTATTGTTGCTCTCCCCATGGGGCTGCAAACCCCTTCAGCTCCTTTAGTTTTCTCTCTAACTCCTCCATGAGGAACTCTGTGATCAGTTCAATGGTTACCTGCTAAGAAGCATCTTCCTCTGTATATGTCAGGCTCTGTCAGAGCCTCTCAGGAGATAGCTGTATCAGGCTCCTGTCAGCATGCACTTCCTGGCATCCACAACAATGTCTGCCTTTGGTGACTGCACATGGGATGAATCCCCAGGTGGAGCAGTCTCCAGAGAGCCCCTCCTTTAGTCTCTGCTCCACACTTTGTCTCCATATTTGCTCCCATGAGTATTTTGTTACTCCTTCTAAGAAGGACCAAAGCACCCACACTTTGGTCATCCTTCTTCATGAGCTTCATGTGGTCTCTGAGTTGTATCTTGGGTATTGCCAGATTTTCTACCATGTTTCCCTTCCTTTTCTTTTATTGGGATATTGATCTTTTAAAACAAACTCCATCCCTCCCCTCCTCCCTACTCCCCTCTGAAAGTCTCCCCTCCTTTCCTTTCTTTCTTCCTTGTCCAGCTATTTTTTTCTTTAATGTGACTAAATTGTTTTGCAAGATCTGTCTTCAAGTTTAGAAATTATTATTATTATTATTATTATTAATTATTTTGCTTCATTCAGTCTGCTGTTGAAGCTTTCAATTTACTTTCTATAACTTTTTTATTTTACACTTTGATTTACTTATTTATCTCTATGGGACTAGGTAGGTAAATGTAGTCACTGGTGGGGGTCATTTCCCTTCATCCTTCTGTGCGTCTTAGGGAACAAACTCAGGCCCATGTTTGTCAGCAGGTGACTTTACCTCACATGCTAGAAACCATCTTGCTGGTCCTCAATTGAACTTGAAATTTTATATATGGTTATTTTTTCAGGTTTATGATTTCTGGTTTCTTTTTCAATGATCTGCCTTCTTTGGATTTTAAAATTCTAATTATGAATTTTTCTTAGTATGACAAATTGATTTTCTATATGTTCTATTTTTAGTTTCCTTAAAATTGTCATATGGACTATTTTTCAGGCAATTAATCTATTTTCTTATCTTTGAGTTGTGTTAGACTCATAATAGTGTTTTTATTTTTCATCCCACAATTTTTAGACATTAAAGGTTACACAGGATTCTGAAGAGTTACTTTTAACAATTGTGCGCTGTGCTTTCTGCATATGGGTTTAGATGCTGGCTATATAGGTTTTCCTGGACTGGTTGTGATTCCAGGTTAATTCAAAGTGAAATTTTACATATATCTATCCTCACCTATTGTTTACTCTCCATAGTGCCTGTGCCTCTTTGTGTTTTAGGCTATAGAATTTCAAGGGTTGTTCTCCCAGATGAGATATAACTATTTGAGAGATGGATAAGGCTGGTTAGAGACTCTGGATATAAAGATATGAATATAATTATAGGGTATTCATCAGAGTCTATGGATGATGTGAGGAAATGAACATAAATAATACATAACAAAAGTGGGGTTCCATAAGTATGTGAGGGTGACGTATGGGTTACAATCCTCTGGCAGACTCAGGTGAGTACTTTGTACACCTATACGTGGATGGCTATTAGGATGGCTTTGGCTTCATATAGTCTCACAAAACATAGTGTAAAATGTGACTTACATACACTGTGAACTAGGCTCCTTATCTTGGGTATTTAGTGATGCTGACTTCCCAGTTGTTCTGCATACTGAGCTCAGGGTCTGCAACACTCCTCAGCAGCAAAAAGATCAACACTTTCATCACAATAATGGGAGATACCAGGACCTTTCATTCATTGTCCATCCTTTCATCCCTAAAGGAGGATCTCATTCCAAATGAGGCAATGTGAACAAAGATGAGGTGCAACCTTTCAGTCTTCACAGAGGCATCTTGGACCTCCATATTCTGCAACATCTCTTTTCCTCATACTGCACTCAAATGTTCTTTCTAAAATGCTGCATTCAATAGCATCTTTTCATTATTTGTTTTATTCCATATTTATGGAGGGTAGTGTACCTAATATCTCTAGTAACCTATCCTAAGTAAAGTCTACACATGTGTAGTTTGCTTATGTAAGTACATCTAAGCCATATCTTAGTACCTGGAATATACTATTATATTATATTATATTATATTATATTATATTATATTATATTATATTATATTATATTATATTATATTATATTATATTATATTATTATAGTACATTATATTATATTTATTATATTACTAATTTATTCATCTCTCATATAGTACATCCCAACCTCAGCATCTACTTCCTCTCCTTCTCCCAGTTCTCTTCCTAACTTCCCTCTTTCCTAGAACCACTGTTTATCCATTTCCCTTCAGAAAAGAACAGACTTCTCAACAATGCCAAATGAACTTTGCATAAGAGAACATAACAAGACTAAGCACATACCCTCAGATCAAGGCTAGACAAAGCAACCCAAGTATATTTTTTAATATTTGACATATTTACTAAGTATTTTCTGCACTGTCAGTTATACATGTTTTATTTTTAATTTATAATTTTTCATGTGTGGGATTTTTGTATGCATGTATGTCGGTGAAACATATGCATGCTGTTCCCATGGAGAGCAGAAAAGGGTATTAAACCCTCATGGACTGTAGTTGCTGATAGCTATGAGCAGTTATGTAGATGCTAGACAGTGACCCTGGGTCTTCCAGAAAAGAATCAAGTGCTTCTACCTGTAAGCCATCTCTCTTGATCTTAATTTTACTTTTTAAAATGTGTGTATGTGATATATTTGTGCTTATGTCATGTGTATTTGGGTGCCTGTGGATGTCAGGAAAGTATGCCAGTTGATCTGGAGCTATAGTTACAGTTGGTTTTGATCCACCTAATGTGGGTGCTACAAAAAACAAAACAAAAAACAAAACAAAACTCTGATGTCCTGGGCAAGAAGCAAGTACTCTTTACTCCTGAGCCATCTCCCTATACTTTCTTACTAATTAATAATAAATTATTTTATTTCTTATAGTATGTATAAACATGTATGTGTATAAATACTAGGTCATTTAAAATTATGAGTGTCATTAATCTACAATCAATTATATTGATTTTCCTTTGAACAAGTTGTTTCTCAGATTCCCTATCATTCTATTCTGACTATTTATCTTTCCCTGGAATATAAATTGCTTATAGAGATAAACTACTAGCAACACGGCTTATATATTATCTTGTGGTATCTTCATACAAGCTTGGAGTCATCAGCTATAAATGGTAGTTCTCTTTGTTTTCCGATATTTTTCTTTTACCGTTCTCCCACATCAATGCCTGTCTTCTCCCTCAGGCTAAAGTCACTACCCCTCCTACAAACAACAGTTCAAAACGGCTCTATATTTTATCCAGGGATTAAAAAAAAACAACAGACTTTCATCTCTCTCTTGATATTTTTCTTTTCTAGATCCTTTATGTTTGGTATGAGTGTAATAGTGACACTTTTCCTAGTTCAGTAAATTAGTACAAAATACACCAGCAGTGTATTTAACTACTATGTATAAGGACAATATGTAAACATGCCTAAACTCTTTCAGCACTGCCCTTTTCCTCAGGATGAGTGGCAAGCAATACAATTAAGAAGTTTCCTCTTTAGGATATTTAGTTGGTGTCAAGCTTCTTCTCTGAGGGCATAACATTTAAACAGAGACTACATGAAGGAATGGACTGCATCATTTAAAGATCTGTGAGAGGATATTATAAATGAAAGAATCTATAAATCCAAAGCCCTAAGGTAGGATGATATTGGTGTGTTGAAAGTAAAAGAGAAATAATTAGTCTAGTTCATGGGTAGAGCAGATGTAATGGGAGAATGGTGAATTAGTGGAAAGACAGACAGAAACCAACAAGATTATGTAAAGCAGGGGTAAGCAAACCTTTTCTATAAATGAGCAGAATGCAAATACCTCTGGATGAGTACATCACAGTTTTAATTACCAGTTTCTCTTATAGCAGCATAATTTTCTAATTTTCATATATAGCTCTCTCATTCTGGTACTCTCCAAAATGCCAGCTTGCCTGTCTTGTTATTTATTTCTGAAACTCCAATACAATTTTCCTTAAACTTAAAAAAATTTAAAGAGTTCATAAGATTTATAAGATCAGGTTTCCTACCACATGGTTATCTTGAACACTAACGTGTGTTGTGTATGAGATAGCCACCAGAGTAAAGTATATATAACAAGCATTTTACCAGTAAAATAAACCCAAACACAGACTGTGGTCCAGACCTGACCTATGAGTCATAGTTTTCTGCCTCCTAAAGTAAATATTTTGGATAATAGCAGAGATTTCTAAATTTATCATAAATGTAAAAATAACATTAATGTACAGTTTCAACAATGGCATTTTAAGATGTAAATTCATATATAATAGATCTTTGATCATTATAAGGATAAAAGCCAAAATCAAGAACACAGAAGAATGGAACAATTTAGTAGATTAAATAACTTGAGTTCAGATTTTAAAAACAGACACTTTAGCAGGTGGGACACATAGTACTATCAGAATAAATCTATAATTTAAAGGTAATTTGGCCAGACATATTTAAGGTAAAATTGAAAGAAAGAGGAAAGAATTAATGATTCGTCTTTCTATTTGGCCCAAAGAAGCCAATATATTATGGAACCATTCATCTAGTTTATGAACTTTCTTTGTCCAAAAAAAAAATAGTAAAGATGCCATCCAGAAAGCAGTGGGCTATAGATGTCAATATACACTCAGGAGACAAGACAGCCATGTGATTTTTATCCGCTTGTACACTGCTAGAATGATAGTGAGTTGCCAAGTGAAGTGTGAGCTAATAAATACTAAGTGGTTTCTCAGAATCATGATATTACAATCACCTGTATCAGGAAACCATCAGAGCAACACAGAGAAAATTTAAGAAGGGTGAGGTGTGATATAGAAACGGTTGTGATCAAAGTGCCTATTTTACCTGCCTCCAAATGTTTTATGTATTCTTTGGGAATTTCATACATGCAGGCTTGTAATAATGGTTTCTTGAGCCATAACATATGCAGCAAAATCCATCTCTTATGGAATGCAGCTGCATAAAATTTGACGAGTCGTCAGTCATGTAACAATTGGCACAATCAAGATAATACAACTTGTTTTTGAACTCCCAAAATGTTATCATGCTCTGTGTAGTCAGGGTAGTTCATCTGAAATAAAAATCAGTAAGTCCTCAGTTTTATGAAGAATGTCTCTTAATAATCTGAAATTTATGTTGCTGTTTCAGAAATTGAATTAATCATCATTTTTAAAATTTACATAGTATAATTTCTATTCGTTTATTTAAATTGTATATATTTATCATGCATATTTAAATCATATAATTTATGAAATAATATATAATTTATGTATCATATATATGATTGATTTTCAAACAAGGTTTTACTTTGTAGCTCAGGATGGCTTAGAACCCAATGTGTTGCTCGGGTTCTCTCAAATTCATCCAATCTACTTATTATAGCTTTCCAAGGAAGCTTTTCCAGGACTAAGATTACAGGTTTGAGCCATCATGCCTGGCCCTGATTTAATTTTTCATTCAATAGTAAGAAACATGTGAGTAACATGGTAGGACTTTGTGTATAAGTAATTGGCCGCAGTCATTGAAATTCCTGCCTTATAATGTAGGTGATAATGCAGATAAGAAAGTAAACAATTTAGGGAAAACAGTTTTTAATAATAATTTTATTATAGTTGTTTTAATAAATACCATAATTAACCTTTACAATATTATCTCTAGCAATTTGTCGTGTGTGTGTGTGTCTTTCTGTGTGTGTATATGTTTGTGTATGTGTGTATCAGGATATGTTAAACTATGATAAAACAGAAATATGCCAAATTGAAGTCTGCATAATTATTTGTCATATTCCAGATATACTAAAGTAAATGATTGAAGTCGTGCATAATGACTGTAGTGGTAGAGGTAGGCAGATCAACTACTGTCTACATAGTGAGTTTGAGCCTAGCCTGGGATACAAGAGGTGTTGTTTAAAAACAAAATCTAAGAGACAGAGAGATGGAGTTAGAGTTAGGTAGGTAAGTAGGTAGGAAGATATATATATATATGTGTGTGTGTGTGTGTTTGTGTATGCACACAAACAGACAGATAGATGAGATTCAAAAGCTTTCTTTTGATAATTTCTTCTTTTTACAGGAATTATCAAAAAGCTGAATTTTGGCACATGATTTAGAAATCTGATTGAAATGTACACATGTAGCAAGAGAGAAATACTCTGCATTTAGTATCCCCAGCATAACACCTATCTCTCTTTGGCCATATAGCTTCTTTTCAGAATAAAAAAGAACAAAGGCCTTGCAATATTTTTCATGGACAAAATTAATAAACTCAAAAGTATATTTTATTATATACGCTCATTTATTAAAAATTAGTGAGCTAATAACATTGTTTGTTAATTCACCTTTTCTAACATAGCACAGTGACAAGTTCTTCTCTTGTCACTGATTTCAGATGGGTGCCAAGTGCTCAATACCTGCTCACTGTGGATTTTAATGCATACATAATGCCTCTCTGTCCAAAAAAAAAGTCTGACTGCAGAATAAGAACTATTGTAATATCTCGAAATGAAATGAAAATGAATGTCAGAAATAATGATGAGAGAGGGCCTCACATCCTCTAAGTCCAATTTTAGTGAGAGAAAAATCCACATTTCTAATAAATTCATTATATTATTTATTTCAAAGTATCAAAGGGAGGACCTTTGTGTCAAAAATGGTAAAGATATGAGGATCTATTTTAGTACTCAGTAGGAAATAAAGGCTGAGAGCAGGTAGGATGACTCTGCAGGCAAAGGCATCAATAAGGCTAATGACCCAAGTTACATCCTTGGATACCACATGGTAGAGAGAGAATACAGATCATACAAGTTATCCTCTGACTTTCACATATGTTCTGTGGCATGAGTATATTCCAAAATTACAATTAATCTAAAAAAGAGTATTAATATTAAAGGCATATATTTAAACATTTGATTTTCTTTAATAAAAAGACTAGGAAAATTGGGAGCTATGAATTCTGATCAAAGACAGAAGAACTGCCTTAGGCCATGGGTTCATCTACATCACTGCAAAAAAAAAAAAGAAAAGAAAAAGAAAAAAGAAAAGATGGGAGAAAAGAGGAGGCTGGAGGAAATAAAATGATCGATTACATCCTAGTAGTCTACTTTTGACCATAAGTCAAACACATACCTTCCTGTATCCCATACCATCCGACATATTCACAAGAGCCTTTTTGAACAGACTTCATGCAGTCTTAAAAAGTTCTTCTATTCTAACATCTAGATCTTATTCTGAGTTCTGTGAAGCAACAGAAACATTAGAAGTTAAAGACTTCTGTCTTTCTATCCAAGAAAATAATGTATTACAACAATTATATAAATTACATAAATATATAATTTATTATATATTATTTCAAAAAATATTCCTAATATTTCTAATCAATAATCATATTATATTACTTATTTTGAAGTAAATAAATTATATTAATAAATAATAATAAACACAGAGACTCAATGGTGAAGAGTAAAATAGTACTCTACTTGCAAATGACTTTATAAAAGAACACTATATGTTTTTATAAGATAACACCATTAACATCAAGAGTTTAAAAGTACTTTGATGAATAAATACTGAAGTAGTTGTTGGCTTCCTAACAAAGAAGTGCCAACAGGTAGAATAGATTTTATGCTTTTGTAAGACTGAGCATTGAACCCATAGCCTCAATACATAATATATCCTTGGACAACTATATCATCTATTACCTCATGTGTATATTTATTTTCCTTTCACTTTAATATTCATTTAAAAATTTTGATTTATAGTTATTGTTTCTTAGCTAACACTAATGTAATAAATTTTATACATACATTGATATATCAAAAAGAACATAGCAGTAACAGCAGAGTGGCACTTACCCCAACTCTATCTAGATAGTATTTCTGTGTCCTTGCTTGTAAACCCATCAGTTACAAGAAAACACTGAAACATGTTAATCTTGTTTCCCCTAGTTATTGAAATTAAATGGTATTATATATGAAACACTTTGCTAAATACTGAAAATTTAAATTAATGGAAAATTATCTTAGTTTTTGAAGATCTAAAGCATCAAAGGAAAGAAAATTCACATAGTCAGAAAACATTCCTCTGACTCCCTCCATTTCTGACTCTGTATATGTGAAGGAGGGTTGAAGCCAATTTCACAGAATATGTGGAGTACTTGACTTTACAGAAAGACTGAACCTTCATATGATATTCAAGAACTTGAAAGAGCAATTTTAGAAAAAAAAAAGCTTCTTCCCGGAGCATATTATAAATCTATTAGATATATCAAAGTAAAAGGTCACTGGGTCAAGTGAGCCAGGAAGGTTTATATCCAAGAAAAATATTTGTGGCTATGGATGTAATGAAATGTTATGCCCCAAGAATTAATTTCCCCAATGTATAGTTGGTTAAATAATTGGTTAGTTGAATTCAGACAAGATTTCTTATTTCTCAAAAGCAATATCGGCCATTGCTCATTTGAAGGCAGCTGCCTCTTTGTCGACAGGCTCCTGCCATGTTCCTGTTAAGCATATTCAGCCTTGCAATGGTTGTCTGCTAGTAGTCAAGATATTGGGGAGACAGTCAGTAAGCATCAATTTAGGTTTCAGTTTCAACTTCTTTTCATCAGCAAACTGTCCTTGTGTCCCAAAATGGCCAACATCTCAGCTCCAATGTCACTGTCAGGTAATCCTAGTTTAAAGCAAAGAAGATGGTGCTATATTAAAACTTGACACACACACTATAGTTCAGACTAAGAAATATCCTTTCCATGATCTGAAAAATTATTTTGGGATAGTAGTTTCTCTAATTTTATTTGTAAGGTAGAGGAAAGAGTTTTATATATTGGTCCTGTGAACCACCTAGGAAATGACAGTTTTGATCCAGTGACCAAATCAAATTGTTAAAGAAGCAATAAAGACCCTTTAAGGAAAGAAAAAAGAAACATCTGAACAAAAATAGAATTTCTGGACTATGTGTTGATCCAACATTCCAACTGAAGCTCAATCACTTTGGCTAAGGGGCCACCCAAGGAGGCAGTTCACCTTAGCCATGCTAAAAAGATAGGTGGAATAATTTGTCCTTTAATAGAATACTGTACTTCCCCCCCCCCAAGACTTCTCATCCACTGTGTTTCCTCCAAACTACCACAAGGCTTGACTGGGTTGATCAGTATTCTGAAGGCTGAGTCAGAAAGGCATAATTTCTGCCCCTGCCACCCGCCCCACTGAGCCCCAACATAACATACACATTTCCCCTTTTTTTGTCTCTTTCCTTCAATTTCTGCACAGAACATAAATATTCCTTTTCTAATATTTTAGGCCTCTTAGCGTTCCTAAAGCTCATCTTCCAGTTGAGATTTTCAGCTTGTCTACCCTGGAGGTTTTTCTTTTTAACTCTAATAAAATTGTTCTTGAGCTGCCTGTTTTAACTTCTAAATTATTTTATTAAAGATTTTAAGGGAAGACTCTGATTTTCCATGTCATCACAAGCACTTTATTGAAGTCACAGTGGCACAAGTGTGAGCTTGTCACTAAGAGAAGGGAAACTTCTCTTGCTTTGACCATCTTTTCCTGGATACCTCCAAAAAGTGTCCATCCTAGTAAGTTAACTGCTCTGTTGCTTCTTGTTCAGGTTTCTTCTCACTGTAATAATGTTGCAGGAATTGGGACAGGGTCTTCTCACTCCATTTCTATTCTATGTATTGCCTTTGGACAATCACTACATATTCCTTTGACCAGGGAAGGCCTGGCCATAGGTCTCAAGAAAAATTTCAATACGAAAGTACTCTGAAGAGCTAAAGAAAAATATTTCAGATGCTCATGGCTGTATATATATAAGAACCCTATATGATGAACTGAAAACTCATTGTAGAAGAATGTGTAAAGAACTTAAGAGAGTTGGAGAAATAATTCAGCCATTAAAGTCTAAGTGCATAACCCAAACATCAAGTCTAAGAAATGAAGGGTGGAGAGCTGAGCAGTGCTGGGAAATGCTGCCTTCAAGACATGCCATGGTTGTTGTACACAGGAGTTCAAAACAGCTGTGTTGCACGCACAAGCCCTGTGTAATGTCAAACAAGCCAACAATTCAAAGACAGAATGGAAATGGGACTCCCAAGGGCCTCATTGACTCCTGATATCTACTGGAGTGTCCATCTTATTTAAGGATATGGCCACTGGCAGATCATTCATTTTTCAGTGGATAGCCCCACACCAAAAAGCAAACAGCAGAGCAAATGAAGTTCAGAGGGAGAAGTGATTGGTGTTTCTCAGGAGATGATGAAGAAGGAAAACAGCAGGTAAATATGATCAAGATATACTCTATGCCTATATGAAAATTTCAAAGACTAAGTAAAAGTATTGTTTTTAAAATATATTTTATAACTCTTTTTATCTTACATATAGGTATTTCACTCTTTGTAGAAAAGAACTGGGTGGAGAGCTCTGTGTTATAAAAGGAAACAAACAAACTCAGTTTTGGAATGAAGTTAGATTACATAGTTTTAGCCATTCCATTTAATTAAAGTTGTTATCTCTATTGACCTAAACCTTGTAATTTGGAGAGGATTAAAATAATTCTTTACATAGTGTCACTGATGGATGATTTTTATCTTCAATGTTCCCATTATATGAGTAATAAAGAGATGATACTACCTAATCTCTGGAATACATTCATTTGTTCTCCACTCAATGTCCCCAACTGAGAAGGTGGGGGAGGTTGTAGTTTTCATGATCTTACAGTTGTGCTATGGGCTGCCATTCAGGCCAAGTCAGTATCAGTGAAATCCACCCATGAATGAGTATTTTATTCAATTCTTAAAATTATGTTTCTTATCTCCAAGGAAAATGCCACCTGATTCAGGATTCCCCAAATCAACAGTAAGGCAAAAGTCATAAAGCATAGTATACTTTGCTCCTGGGAAGCAATTATAGCTTGAAAATTTAGTAAATGTAAACAATGGCTGTTTAAACTTAGTACTACTATAACCATACAGCTATCATCCAACCATTTAAGTAATTTTCCAGGTATCATCTTATTCTTTTAGAATATTTAAAAAATTTTTATATGTATCAACTTTTTCTAAATATATATGTGTGCATCATGTGCATGCTATGTTTATGGAAATAGAATATGGTATCATATTCCCTGGAACTAGTTTTCCAGTCTGTTGTGAATTATCTTATATTTGTGTGCTGCAACTCACTGAGTTTTCTGGCAGAACAGCAAGTGCTTCTAACCACTGAGCCATCTCTCCAGAACTTAAGTATCATTTCATTTTTTTTATTGGATATTTTATTTATTCACATTTCAGATGTTATCCTCTTTCCCCATCCCCCCTCCATAAAACCTTTATCCCATCTCTCCTCCTCTTGTTTGCTTTTATGCCATTTTGGTTACATGCAAATGTTAAGGTTAGTTCTAGTTTGAGAAACTAGCAATACAATAGATGCAAGTAGTCAAGCAAGACAATAAAGACATTTCCATGATCACTCCCATGATCACTATTTCTAAGGACTTATCAGGATGACTAAAATATGTGAGCCTACTGTGCTGACCTAGCCCCAAGTCATTTTCATGCCTGAAGTCTACTTCTTTGTTCTAGCCTAAGAGTTATATTTCTGCCTGAAATTCTTTGTTCTAGCCTAATGTCAGATTCCTGTCTGCAGCCCATTTCCTTGTTCATGGCCAATGTCAGATTCCTACCAGACAGCTCCCAAAGCTCTCTATATCTCCCCCTTTTTTATTGCATAAACAAGACTGAGTTTGTCTTAGGTTGTTCTGACAAAAATGCCTTTCTTACCTGTTCTTGAAATATGCATTATCAAAAGAAATGTACTTATGTCTTAGGTTGGTAAGGCTCTGTGTAGAATCTTACCCGTCCTTGGCTTGCCAGATTGTTAAATTAATAACTCTGGGAGTCCATTTTCAGTTTCAAGTCATATACTTTGGCTGCCATCATGTTGATGTTGTTAAAGACAAGCTTTACCAAGATGGACAGGAATAAAAACATTCCCAGGACAAAAAGGGCTAGCATGATCAAGCTATATACGACACTCTTGAAGCTTGACCAAAATGGAAATACTGACCTCAAGCCATAGATAATTTTATCAGCGTTATCTGCAGCATCAAAGCTCAGCAAAGCAGCATTCTTAAAATTCATAAGCGAACTGTGATGAAAACATCCATAGAGGTGTTAGAATTATGGCAAATACCCTGTAAGTGTCTTTAAACTTTTTACTAATTATAATGACTATCATTGTAAATTTTAGAAGTAACACAACTTCATTGGTATTTGGCATGAAACTTGAGATGGTTCTTTACTCTTAAACTCTGAACCTCCTTCAAATAATTTGAATAGGATAAAGAGCATCAATCCAATGTTCCAAATGCCTATCTAAATCCTCTTGTATACTCAACACATCAGTAAAAATTTTTTGCTGAATGATTAACAAACGTATCTGTCTTAATGTCTTGTGTCAAAGCAATTGCATAAGCAGTGGTGCTAGCAATTAATGTAATTAAAGCTTCTATACCAGCAATAATCAAGGCCACTACTCTCTTGCTTCTGCTTAAAGCCTAACTCACTTCTTCCAGTGCTTGCAAGCTTTTTTCAGAAAACTAACATTCTGTAATACTCAGGGCATAAGACAAAAACTGGTTTACAGACCCCTGTAACAGATATGCCAAGTTTCAACACACTAACACAATTATAAAGTATAGAATCAATGCAACTTATATTAAATACTGTAGAAGAAACAAAAGTAATTTTAACATGACAATTAAAAGAGCTTTAACACATGTACTAACACTTGTTTGAAATCCAGATCCTGTCCCAATTTTATCTCTAACATAACATTATCTGCTAACATAACATCATAGAAAACTGTAGCTAACTTCCAAATATATCTCTGAAA
Organism: Grammomys surdaster; assembly: GCF_004785775.1. NCBI lineage: Eukaryota > Metazoa > Chordata > Mammalia > Rodentia > Muridae > Grammomys > Grammomys surdaster. The sequence continues at coordinate 5,561,939 of NW_021604646.1, read as the reverse complement.
ATGTCCAGATCCAGCCTTCCAAATGAAGACTGTTATTTCCAATATTAGATTGATTTCTAGGCCAGTACATGATTGAGTCCTAATAACTTGTCACGTTTAAGAAAAATATAAGAGTCATTATAACTTTTCTTTCTGATTCTCTGTCCCTCAAGGTCTAAAAACTTGGGGCAAGGCAGCTTGTCCCATCTGGGATATACGAAAACAAAGGTGGGTCAGGAACATATGTCCAACTCAACTTCCCAGTCACCATTGTTAGGGCACTCCCCAAGTTCATGGTCAACATCATTCTTTGTCCCAGCATCAACATGTCTCACCAATCACTCTGGCAGCTACCATGCTCCTTCATCATCCTGCAGAAAAAAAGACAAAGAAGCCCTCTTCCCTATATTAGATACCTGGTAAAGATCATGCCATATGCCAGTAAGTGGATCCTTCCTTTTCACTTAAGCATAAGTATGCCTAGTTGTAGGGTGTCATAGACACTCAGCAGAAAGTTCCTTGACATCCAAACTTTAAAAAAATTTAAAATAAAAAAGCATAATCTAAATAAATTTGTGGTGTACAGGAATATACCTCCCCCATTTTTATTTTATGAAGATATCATTTTAAAGTTCCAAAGGCCCCTTCTACAATACCTTGTCCTTAAAGATTATAAGGAATCTTGTAATATGGGTAATACTAAATTGCTGACAAAAGTTTCAAATGCTTGAACACAATAGCCAGTTCCATTATCTGTTGATGATTATTATTGATTATTATTATCATTACTATTATCATTATTATTAAATAATTTATTTACTTACCTTTCAGATATTACATCCTTTCTCCATTACCCCCATAAACCCCTTATCCCATCCCCCCTCCTACTATTTCTATGAGGGTGTGTCCCTACTCATCCACCCATTCTGTCTCCCTGCCCTTGAATTCCCCAACACTGCAGAATCTAGCCTTCCTTGGACCAAGCCTGTCTTTTCCCAGTGATGCCCAACAAGGCCATCCTCAACTTCTTATACTGCTGGAGCCTTAGAACCCTCCATGTGTGTTCCTAGGCTAGCTGTTTAGACTCTGGAGCCTCTGGTTGGTTGATATTTTCTCTCTCTCCATGGAGCTGCCAGACCCTTCAGCTCCTTCAGTCTTCTCTCTAACTCTTCCAATGGGGTCCCTGTGATCAGTTCAATGGTTAGCTGCAAACAACTGCCTCTGTATATGTCAGGCTCTGGCAGAGCCTCTCAGGAGACAATGATATCAGTCTCCTGTCAGCATGCACTTCTTGGCACCCACAACAATGTCTGCATTTGGTGACTGCACATAGGATGAATCCCTAGGTGGGGCAGTATCCAGACAGTTTCACCTCCAGTCTCCTCCACACCTTATCCTGTACTTGCTCCTGTGAGTATTTTGTCACTCCTTTTAAGAAGGACCAAACCACTCAGACTTTGGTCTTCCTTCTTCTTGAGCTTCATGTAATCTGTGATTTGTATCTTAGGTATTGTGAGCTTTTTGGCTAATATCCCCTTAACAGTGATTGCATACCATGTGTGTTCTTTTGTGATAGGGCTATCTCACTCAGGATGATATTTTTCCAGTTCCATCAATTTGCTTACGAGTTTCTTGAATTCATTACTTTTAATAGCTGAGTAGTATTCTATTGTGTAAATGAACCACCTTTTCTGTATCCATTCTTTGTTGAAGGACATCTGGGTTCTTTCCAGCTTCTGGCTATTAAATAAAGCTGCTATGAATATGGTGGATCATGTGTCCTTGTTATATGTTGGATCATCTTTTGGGTATATGCCCAGGAGTGGTATAGTTGGGCCCTCAGGAAATAATATGTCGAATTTTTTTTTTTTTTTCAGAAACCACCAAACTGATTTCCAGAGTGGTTGTACCAGCTTACAATCCTACTAACAATGGAGGGGAGTTCCACTTTCTCTACATCCTTGCCAGCATCTCCTGTCACCTGCATTTTTTATTTTTACCTTTCTGACTGGTATGAGGTGTAATCTCAGGGTTATTTTGATTTGCATTTCCCTGATGACTAAGGATGTTGAACATTTCTTTAGTTGCTTCTTGGCCACTCCAGTTTCCTCAGGTGATAATTCTTTGTTTAGCTCTGTACTCCATTTTTTAAATAAGGTTATTTGGTTGTCTGGAGTCTAATTTCTTGAGTTCTTTGTATATATTGGCTATTAACCCTCTATAGGGTGTAGGATTGATAAAGATCTTTTCCCAATCTGTTGGTTGCCATTTTGTCCTATCGACAGTGTCCTTTGCCTTATAGAAGGTTTGCAATTTTATGAGGTCCCATTTGTCAATTCTTGATCTTAGAGCATAAACCATTGGTGTTCTGTTCAGGAACTTTCCTCCTGTGACCAGGTACTCCAGGTTCTTCTCCACCTTTTCTCCTATTAGTTTCAGTGTATCTGGTTTTATGTGAAGGTCCTTTATCCACTTGGACTTGATATTTATATATTGAATCTCCCCTTCTTCTCCAGGATGAAGCCTACTTGATCATGGTAGATATCTTTTTGATGTGTTCTTGGATTGATTTGCTAGAACATTTTGAGAGTTTTTGCATCTATGCTCGTGAGGGAAACTGGTCTGTAAATTTCTTTCTATGTTCTGTATTTGTGTATTTTGGATACTAGTGTAACTGCTGCCTCATGAAATGATTTGGGCAATATTTCTTCTGCTTCTATTTTATGAATTGTAAAAATCTCTTTTATTTACCAGAAGTAATTGTCTTGGAGGTTTATTGATGAATAAGCTCACTTTTCTTAGTTTTTTTCTGAACTCTGGCTGGCTGGCTCAACTGACCTCAAAGTAGAGTAACTCAAAATTCTCTCTAGACTGACTGATACAATCTGAGGAAGGCTTCTGAGGGTTTTTTTATTTTTTAGTTAATTTTATATCCAGCTACTTTGCTGAAGCTATTTATCAGGTTTAGGAGTTCTCTGGTGGAAGTTTTGGGGTCACTTAAGTATATTATCATATCATCTGCAAATAGTGAAATTTTGACTTCTTCCTTTCCAATTTGTATCCCTTTTACCTCTTTTTATTTCCTAATTGCTCTGGCTATAGTACTATATTGAAGAGGTAGGGAGAGAGTGGGCAACCTTGTCTAGTTCCTGATTTTAGTGTGATTGCTTCAAGTTTCTCTCCATTTAGTTTGATGTTGGCTACTGGTTTGCTGTATATGGCTTTTACTAAGTGTAGGTATGGGTGTTGGATCCCTGTTCTTTCCAAGACATTTACCATGAAGGGATGTTGAATTTTGTCAAATACTTTCTTAGCATCTAATGAGATGATCATGTTTTTTTTTTTTTCCTTGAGTTTGTTTATATATTGGATTACATTGATGAATTTCCATATATTGAACTATCCCTTTGTTCCTGGGATAAAGCCTACTTAATCATGATGAGTGATTTTTTTTCTGTGTTCTTTGATCCAGCTTGCGAGAATTTTACTGAGTATTTTTGCATCAATATTCTTAAGGGAGATTGGTCTGAAGTTCTCTTTCTTTGTTGGGTCTTTGTGTATTTTAGGTATTAGAGTAATTGTGACTTAATAGAATGAATTGGGCAGTGTTCCTTCTGTTTCTATTTTGTGAAATATTTTGAAGAGAATTGTGTTTATGTCTTCTTTGAAGATCTAATAGAATTCTGCACTAAAACAATCTAGTCCCAGGCTTTTTTTGGTGGGGAGACTTTTAATGATTGCTTTTATTTCTTTAGGGGTAATGGGACTATTTAGATGGTTTATCTGGTCCTGATTTAACTTTGGTACCTGGTATCTGTATAGAAAATTGTTCATTTTATCCAGATTTTCCAGTTTTGTTGTAATATGCTTTTGTAGTAGGATATGGTGTTTTTTTTTAATTTCCTAGGTTTCAGTTGATATGTCTCCCTTTTCAGTTTTGATTTAATTAACTTGGATACTATCTATCTACCCTCTGGTTACTCTGGCCAAGGATTTATCTATCTTTTTGATTTTCTCAAAGAACCAGCTCCTGGTTTTGTTGATTTTTATATAATTCCTTTTGTTTCTACTTGGTTGATTTCAGCTCTGAGTGTGATTATTTCCTGCTGTCTACTCCTCTTGGGTGTATTTGCTTCTTTTTGTTTTAGAGCTTTCAGGTGTGTTGTCAAAGTGCTAGTTTCTTTTGGTAGACACTTAGAGCTATGAGTTTTCCTCTTAGCACTGCTTTCATTGTGTCCCATAAGTTTTGGAATGGTATCTCTTCATTTTTATTAAATTCTCAAAAGTCTTTTATTTCCTTCTTTATTTCTTCCCTGACCAAATTATTGTTGAGTAGATTTTTGTTCAGTTTCTACATGTATGTGGACTTTCTATTGTTTTTAGTCCTTATTGAAGACCATTCTTAGTTCATGGTGATCTAATAGGATGCATGGGATTATTTCAATTTTCTTGTATCTGTTGATGCCTATTTTGTGACCAATTATATGGTCAGTTTTCAAGAAGGTACAATGAGGTGCTGAGAATTAGGTATATTCTTTTGTTTTAGGGTGAAATATTCTATAGATATCTTTTAAATCCATTTGGTTCATAACTTCTCTTAGTTTCACTGTCTCTGTTTAGTTTCTGTTTCTATAATCTGTCCATTGCTGAGCATGGGTTATTGAAATCTCCCACTATTATTGTGTGAGGTACAATGTGTGCTTTGAGTTTTAGTAAAGTTCCTTTTATGAATGTGGGTGCCCTTGAATTTGGAGCATAGATGTTCAGAATTGAGGTTCATCTTGGTAGATTTTTCCTTTGATGAGTATGAAGTGTCCTTCCTTATCTTTTTTCTTTTTTTTTTTTGATAGCTTTAAGTTGAAAGTCAATTTTATTCAGTATTAGAATGGCTACTCCAGCTTTTTTCTTGGGACCATTTGCTTGGAAAATTGTTTTCTAGCCTTTTACTCTGAGGTAGTGTCTGTCTTTTCATTGAGGTGTGTTTCTTGTATGCAGCAAAATTCTGGGTCCTGTTTACGTTTCCAGTCAGTTAGTCTATGTCTTTTTACTGGGGATTTGAGTCCATTGACGTTAAGAGATATTAAGGAAAAGTGATCGTTGTTTCTTGTTGTTTTTGTTATTAGAGGTGGAATTATGTTTGTGTGCCTATCGTCTTTTGGATTTGTCAGAAGATTACTTTCTTTCTTTTTCTAGGTTATAATTTGTCTCCTTATGTTGGAGTTTTCCCTTTGTTATCTGTTGTAGTCTGGATTTGTGGAAAGATATTGTGTAAATTTTGTTTTGTCATGGAATGTCTTGGGTTCTCCATCTCTGGTAATTGAGAGTTTTGTTGGGTATAGTAGCCTGGGCTGGCATTTGTGTTCTCTTAGAGTCTGTATGATATCTGTCCAGGATCTTCTTGCTTCTATAGTCTCTGGTGAGAAGTCTGGTATAATTCTGATAGGTATGCTTTTATAAGTTACTTGACTTTTTTCCCTTACTGCTTTTAATATTCATTGTTTTGTGCATTTGGTTTTTTGATTATTATGTAACAGGAGGAATTTCTCTTCTGGTCTAGTCTATTTGGAGTTCTTTAGGCTTCTTGTATGTTCATAGGCATCTCTTTCTTTAGGTTAGGTAAGTTTTCTTCTATAATTTTGTTGAAGATATTTACTGGTTCTTTAAGTTGGAAATCTTCACTCACATCTATACCTATGATCCTTAGGTTTGGTCTTCTCATTGTGTCCTCGATTTCCTGGATATTTTGGGTTAGGAGTTTTTTGCATTTTGAATTTTTTTTTGACAGTTGTGTCAATGTTTTCTATGGTATTTTCTGCGCCTGAGATTCTCTCTTCTATCTCTTGTATTCTGTTGGTGATGCTTGCATCCATGACTCCTGATCCCTTTACTAGGTTTGCTATTTCCTGAGTAGTCTCCCTTTGTGATTTCTTTATTTTTCTACTTCCATTTTTATGTTCTGGATGGTTTTGTTCAATTCTTTCACCTGTTTGGTTGTGTTGTCTTGTAATTCTTTAAGGGATTTTTGTGTTTCCTCTTCAAGTGCTTCTATTTATTTAACTGTGTTCTCCTGTATTTCTTTCAGGGAGTTATTTTTGTCCTTCTTAAAGTCCTCTATCATCACTATGAGAAGTGATTTTCAACCGGAATCTTGCTTTTCACGTGTGATTTGGTATTCAGGACTTGCTATGGTGGGATAACTAGGTTCTGATGATGTCAAGTAACCTTGGTTTCTGTTGCTTATTTTCTTGTGCTTGCCTTTTGCCATCTGGTTATCTCTAGTGCTACCTGGACTCACTCTGATTGGAACCTGTCTTACCTGTTATCTTAGTTGTATAAGAACTTCTCAGAGTCCAGCTGTCTCTGTGATCCTGTGATCCTGTGATCCTGAGAACCTGGGTGTAAGAGCTCCTGGGAGTCATGCTGCCTTGAGGATCCTGGAATCCTGATGTGACCAATCTCCTGAGATCCTGTGATCCTACTATCCTATGTTCTTGGGTGTGTTCTTGCTCCTGGGAGTCCAGCCTACTCTAGGTTTGTGGGATTGGGTACAGAGCTGACGTTAAAGGTCTGCTCAGTACACCATCACAGACTGGATGGAACAAGTGCCTCTGACCAGGAGTGAATTCCTGGGTCTCCATGAGTTCCAATTACTTGAGACGAGTGTTACTGCCTCCTCACCTAGGATCCTGGGCATGCTAGAGCTCTTAAAAGACCAGCTTCCTCTACCATTTTATTTCTAAAGCATATATGCTAACCTCTCTTCTTTTCCCTAAATAATGTTCTCCCATTTCATAAAACAATAAGAATAACAACAGCAAAACATCTTCAAGAAAGAAGAGAATGTTAACCTAATTAATATGTTCACACTGTTTCTAAGGGAAATACCAATAAATTTCTCAAAACCTATTTCAAACATTGCCCAGTGATAGAAGTAAACTCTCCATGTGTGAAGAAGAGTGAGTTTGGGAATCCTATTCTCACAGTCTTCTTTGGGTTAAGTAATCTATCAATCCATTGTTCCAAAACAAACTTATTTTTATGAGATAGATTATATTTTCATTAAATTTTTTTCACATTACAGTTAACATATCATGGTGAGGTTATCAATCTGCTCCCTCTTCTTTCCCGTCACCATAACAACCTAGATTATTCTATCCCATTATACCATTTTTGTAGTTTACTGAGAGAGTTTCCATGAACCTGATACTATAGATGATAGGGAAAAGTGATCGCAGCCTTTTATAGTCAAAATTATAAGTAATAAGGTTTAATGTAGTTTAACATGGGAAAATACTCCTTAAAATAAAATTGGCAAGTGGCTGAGGATCCCAGTGATAAAATCTCCAGTACTTTTACACATAGACCTAATTTTAATCCAAACTACAAACCTACACTAATACTTTAGTGATACAGGAATGATGTTAATTAACTGATATTCATTTATCCTGTAGTGACTTCCAAGAGAAACAAGGCAATCTATATTTTACTCTTTTTTCATATACTATCCATAGATTTGGATTTTATTAGAAGGTAATATTTTTTCTGTGACATGAATTCAAGGGAAAAATAATGAATGCCTTTTATTATTTTTAAGTTAAAAAGAGATTCTTCTCTTACACATTACATCCTAATCACAGTTTTCTCTCCCTTCATCCCTTATAGCTCCCCTCATCTCCCATTTGAAATTACCCTAGATATTAATCAATAATATTATAAATAATATACCAGACCACACTAATATTCATGGGCTCTCACAAACAGATGTAGAACACTTGAAGAATAACTTTTGCTTTAGTTCATGAAGGTATTTATTTATTTTTCTTAAAATAAAAAAGAAACACAAAAAGTGCCCACAGAATTTCTTGTCCTGTAGCTGGCAGTTATGTTCAGCAAATATATGTACTTGCAACATGACCCTGAAGACCTGAATTTGGTCCCAGGGAAGTCACACAGTGCTGGCAGGAGAGAAACAACTCTACAAACGTCTCATCTAACCTCCATATGTGTACCATTGCACACGCATCCACACTGCCAAAACCCACACTAATGATAAATACAAATTAAAAGTACAAAAGAATCCTATTGAGTTAAGTGCATATCAACTACTTATAGTACATTGCCGAAAGTAACCTGGCATTTTTCACAATTGCAACCTGTAGTGTCTCTGTTCACTTACTGCTCAGCAAGCTGACTTACTAATACTCAATGCAAGCCCTTGCATTGAGTATTTAATATTACAGAACCAAACACAAAGTCAGACAAGTAATTGACCTTAAGGTCCTTACTGAATTGTTCCATACTTAGTATTGATCTTTTGCATTTAGTTATGGAAAGTGAAAGTTCACTGATGTATGCATAATAGCTATAAAGTTGCAATGGTATATGGATCATTCATAAAAGCATATTTAATTTTACTCTGTGTCAGATACTAGATATTTTAGTAGTAATGATATGCACAATGTTCCTAACTTTATCGTCAGGTGAGAATGGTTAAATAAATAAGTACTCTTTTTAAAATTTATTTATTTATTTACAATCCAGCCATTGCCATCTCTTACCAGTCCGCCATCCCACAATTCCTTACCTCATTCTTCCTTCTTGCTGTCCTGGAGAGGATGCTCCCATACCACCAGACCATCTTACCTCAAAATCATGCTTTCAGGTACTATGTGCTGTATGCCATGCATCTGCCCAGCATTTTTCCAGCAAAATTCAGATGGATCAGAAAGAATCATCTACAACATTGGCAGACAATCGTCCCTTCAAGTCAAACCAAAAAGAAATTTTACTAATGAGCATGGATCGTGACAAATTGAAGGAAATGGGTTTAGATATGCAAATCAAGTGTTTCATCATAAAGCTGCTGAGAAGAAAGACCTTTCAGAAGTCATCATGGTAAGTTTCTACCAAAGCGGGAAAATATCTGTCCTCTAAATGCCTGGAATCATGCTGGTTGTGGGAAGTTTGTGTTACCAATGAACAAACCTAACGTGTGTAACTACTTACTGAAGTTATAGAAAGGTGTAGGAAATAACCTTAGAATTTAACGAAAGAACAGCAAAGAAGCTTGCTTTTGTGGAAATTGAAAGAAATGTTCATGGTAAGTCAGTCTTAGAGTCTTAGTTCTTAATTCTTTCCCAGGGTGCTTCAAACTTGGTTACAACAGAAAAAAACTATTTGCTAGCTTTTTTTTTTTTTTTTTTTTTTGCCTCTGTAAAGGATTGAAGGAAAGGACAAACTCTTAGTATGAAGCTATAGGAAGGAACTCAACCTCTACACAGACATGACTCCAGCATGCTGTTGGTATGAAATGAAATGAGTTAAAGGATACATGAAGTATTCCATTTTCCACATATTTCTAACCTCACTATCTACCTATAAAGCTTTTGCCCTGCCTCGTAAATATGACCTTCTATCTAGCAATTAAAATATTATATTCAAAAGCTGCATAAAGGTAAATTACTTACTAATAGTATTATTAAAACTTTCTGTTGATCTTATCAACAAAATTGAAGTTAAACCTCTGACTTTTTGAATGTTTTATTATGTCTTTGCCCAAGGTAAGGCAATTTGACTTTCTTGACATCGCCTTCTCATTCTTTCCTTTTAAAGCTATGATTAAGAACTAATTTATTTAGATCTGCCTGTGATTAGTTGAATGATTCTAGTTCTTGTAATTAATTTTGAGACACTTTAATTGATAGTACCTGTACTATATCTAATATGTCTTCAGGTGTTAGAGTCAAGTTACTGCTTGTTCAAGTAGTCAAATATCCACCCCAATAAATAGAACACTATGTCCAGAGTAAATTTTGATACATATTTTTTCTCATGATTATTTTGAAGGGGGGAAAATTTCAAGGTAGTGATATTGAATATTCAATAGGGAAAGAAGAGTCAAATTATTATCATCACAGGATAATAGAGCAGTCATTGACTTAAACATCAGAGGTCTAGAGTGAATTTAGAAGGAGGAGGAAGAAAAAAGAGGGAGGGAGGGAGGGAGAAAAAGAAGGTAAAAGATAAATATATGCAAATAAAAATTTGTTATATAACTGTTGAACTTCAGAAATATGTACTGCTTCTGGTGCAAAGGTGAATTATTCCAGAAAGTATTGGTATTTCTCAGAATATTAGAAATGGATCTACCCATAGGATCCAGCTCTATGAATCCTTCATCTAACACAAATGGCTTTATGTCACCATAGCACTGAGATTCATGCATACCGATCACTACTGCAGCACTATTTACCATAGCCAACTAGAGAATCAATGTTGCAATCCATCAGCCAATATGTCAATAAGGAAGTTTGTTATATGTACCCAAAACCTTTTATTCAGTCAAAAGGGGAATGAAGTGAAGCTATCAACAGGAAAATGGATGCAACTGAAGATAATTAAGAAAAACATAAGTCATAAGGACAGATACCACACATTTTTCTCTGTTTTATTCTTTACAAAGCCTAGGCATGGGTGCCTAAATCAGTGATTTGTTTATTTTTTGTGAAATAATTTGACTCACCTTTCCCTCTCATTACTCTTAGATTTTCTATAGATATGTTCTCTCTGTCTCTCTGTCTCTGTCTCTCTTTCCCAGACACATACACAAACACACATGTATGCATGAACACCTCACATATTTTGTAATAGGTTCCCATAGACGTAGCTGCAGTTTTCCCTGTAGGTTCTGAGTCCTCAATCAGTTTACAACATAACTTTCTAAAAGACTTCTTTGGGTGTAGAAAATGCATCCTTTAAGAGTTCAGGCAATGGCATAAAAATTGTAGTTCAGATGTAAATAGACAGTTTCCTGGCCTCAGCTGAGGCACCACTAACAGTAGATAGTTGATGAGGAAGAGGGAATCATTGTCTTGAATGTAATACTGGTTGGTTTCCCTTGCTCCAGTGCATAACTCATTTCCATATCTAATTCAAATTAGTCGGTTGTACAAAAAAGAAGAAGGAAGAAAAGGAGAAGAGATTGAGGAGGAAGAGGGGTGGGGAGGAAGAGGGGAGTTAGAAGAAAAAGAGGAAGAGAAAGAGGAAGAAGAAGAGAAGGAGGATGAGATGAAGAGGAAGAGGAAAAGGAAGAGAAAGAAGAGGAAGAGGAGGAAGTGGAGAGGAGGAAAAAGAAGAGGAGGAAGAAGAGGAGGAAGAAGAGGAGGAGGAAGTTAGAAGAGGGACATGTTGAGATGTACATGCTGGGAGTTGAATGATTTGGGAGTGCATATGATATTTCATACAAGTATGAATTTCCAAAGAATAAAAAGTAAAAATTCAGGCACTGATAAGCACACTAATTATTTGTGGTATTAATGGTCATAGTTGCAGTGGCTAATGAATCAGGGAACAACTGCTTAGGAATTTTGTATTCTTGTTTTGGTACTTACTGAACACATTAGTGAACAAATGGAAGCTCTACAGGCTAGAAGCTCCAGTTATCTCTACCTTAGATAAATGACAGAAATGAGTGAACTCCTAGCCCACAAGTGCTAGGCAATATCGAGGTTTCTATATTTTGGTAGACAGGAAATGACATTGTTATGATTGTTGCATACCATTATCTGAGTTGTACACAGACATGTGGCTCCTATGATGTGTGCAAATGTTTGGTGGTAGCATCTAGTCTCCCTTGCTTGCTGCTGTTTCTCCCTCTTGCAATATACTTTAAAAATGTTTTTCTTTACCTTTCTCTATCAAAATGTGATGTGTAATGTTTGCTCATATTTACAGAATAGAGCATAATTATTTGCAACATGTCTATAAATTATAGATCTCAAATCAGAGAGTCAGTATTTTCATATCCTCAAACATTTATCATTTCATTTTAATGTTAGACTTTTTATTTTGTGTATTAATCATACAAAATAATGGGCTAATTAATCATGCAAATCATATAAAATATTGTGTTTTTTTATATATATATACTCACAATGTACTTAGAACTGTGGTGTCTATGTGTTGAGAAACCCTGGGATCTCCTTTTTATTGTGAAGTGCCTCATTAACAGTTGCCTGCACCTGCTCTACTACATTAGAGAGCACCAGCTGAATGTGCCCGACAAGACAATATGCTATGAGATTGAGAAATGGGATTTCAAAATGTCCTGAATTTTAATTTAAAAAGTCTCTTTTTAGGGATTACAAGTAAATACATATATAATTCCCGTTTTTTCTCTAAAATTTATTTTGAACTAAAGCTTTTACAATACTGTATTAATGTTTTGTATTTAGTGTAAGTACAATCAAAATGCCTGAGGGCCATTGAATATTGACTATGACACACCAAAAATACCTTATCATACTGTAAAATGAGAACACAAAAGGAGTAACTCGTATGCCCTCTTGCCTAAGATGAAATGTCAAGTTTTTTTTCACAGAAATCGTTTATGCAGATTTTGATTCTATGTACATCTGATTTTAAATTCACATGCCTTTTATAGTAAAATCAAAACTTTGCTCTTAGTAACGAAACTTCTCTCCCAAAGTTATTCAGGAGGATTAAATGGGATAATGTGTGCCAAGCAACCAGTCTAGAGCCTGAAAAAAAAAAAACCCAGTAAATGTTAATTTTGCTTCAGAAATACTCAAGGTGCCCCTTAAATTTTAATCATGGGCTCTTACATATTAAAATTGTCAAACACCAATCATTATGGGTCCTTGGTGGTTAGTGGCCTTTCCACAATAGGTCTACATGCACTTTCCAGACCTTTAAAATGAAATTGCAACTTAATCCTGTGTCCTTTTGTCTCAGCTTGCTAAAATTTGACCCTATGAATGCATCTGCATTAGGAAGTAACTAAAAATTTCAGTGGACTTTATTTTTAGGATAGCACCTACCTCCTACTTAGAATAACTCTTCTAGGTCTTGTGTGGAAAGCCATGAAGCAATCCAGTCTTCAATTCCACTTTCCTTTTTTTTTTTTTTTTTTTGGCTTTTCAAGACAGGATTTCTCTGTGTAGCCCTGGCTGTCCTGGAACTTACTCTGTAGATCAGGCTAGCCTTGAACTCAGAAATCTGCCTGCCTCTGCCTCCCAAGTGCTGGGATTAAAGGCGTGTGCCACCACTGCCCGGCTCAATTCCACTTTCCTAATTCAAATTTACTCGAATTGACCTTTAGAAAAAATGTACACGGTTTTATATACATATACAACTATTTACCACCTTTTATTTTCTCATATCAGAATATATATGCTCAATCCAGATTTTCCAGCCAACTTAATCTAATTTGCTCATGCTTTCACTTTAATGGGTGCATATTTTTGCTGTTGATTTTATCTTTAGGATATATATATATATATATATATATATATATATATATCAATGTTTCTTAAATATGGCATTTTGTTTACATTTCTTTTTTACATTTGGAAGGTCAGTTTTATAATTTACATTACATATTAGGTAAAGAGATAAGATTTGGCAAATATGTGTGGTAGATTTACAGTCCACACACAAGACAGGCAGAACTAATATATCGCTGTTCTGCTTATGATATTTATCTAGTTTTCCTCTCTTAAGCTTTTTTGTGTACCCAAAGCATCAGGGTATGGCATTTAAAGAGCACAGGCCCTTGTTTTCTTTTCCAGCACTTAACTAAACATCTATTACTTTATTTTCAGATTAGAAAATATATTTACGTTTAAAATGCTGGATTTTAAAATGCCTTTCACAGTCATCTAAATACATAATTTCAGTTTGTACACATGAGCCTTAGCGTCAGAGGAAAAAACAGTAGTGCAAGAATAGGAGTGCTTACACAGTGAGACTAGTCAGCCCACAATCGACCAGGAAGAGGGAGTTATATCTCTTAGCAGATGTTAATTTACCTATGTTTCTGAACACTTCATATGAATTGGGTAACTGGAATGACTGGTCTTGTTTCACAGAACCTTAACTATGTGGACCATAGTAATGTGGTGATGATGATGATGATGTTGATGATGATGAAGATGATGTTATCTTCTGTATTTTCTACTTCTACCACTACGACAAAACACCTGATCCAAACAATTTATGGAAGGAAGGAAATAGGAACATTTAGCTTATAGTTCAAGGATGCAGTTTATCAGAGCAGAGACAGCATTGCCGCATTACCAGGTAATAGTAGCATAAACACTCACTACTTTCTCTAGGTTTTGGAGGTGAAGATTTAAGCCAGAAAATGAAGTTGCCCACTTTTAGGGTAGGTTTTCCCACATTGTAGATCCTTTCAAGTTGATAATATTTAATGACACAACATCATAAAAATCACTACAAAGAAGCAAAGAAACAACAACAAAGAGAAACCACCTATTATTGCCTTAGGAAGTCACTCAAGCGAGCCCATCCTTGTCCTGATTTTCTCACTAGGTTGTTATCAAGTCAACTGTGAAGCCACCATTAAGGGTAAAACATGTTTTTGAGTTCTTTTTTAATTAGTATTTTTAATTTTATTTTTTACAGTCATGCCATTACCCTCCTCCCAGGCCACCTTTCCACAGTTCCTCATCACATTCCTCCTCCCTCCGGTCTCCTGTTCCCTACTTCACCTCTGGCCAATCCTCCCCACTCCCTGGGGCCTCTAGTCGCTCAAGGGTTAGGCATTTGTTTCTTCTCTGCCTGAGGCCAGACCAGGCAGTCCTCTGTTGGATTTTGTGTCAGTGGCCACAGATAAATGGTATTGAATTCAAGCTGTTTGGGTTATTATTTGTAAGCTACCTTGGCCATGTTACAGATTCTCTGCTAAGGAGGTTTTACCTATAAAATACAACAATGGAAGAGTATGATTATTTCCCAGAATTTATAAACTGAAGATGATGTACACACTGAACAGCCATGAGAAGAGTGAGGCATGCAGGCATGTTTGTTACATATGAAATGTATGATAACCATAATCCACATACTTATTGTGGTGGTCCCTCAAGCCCTGGGGAATTCCACATGTCTTCTGTCTGAAAGAATCTTAGCTCAATTCTTTCACACTCAATTGATGATGGGCACCTGGATTATCCATCCTTAAGGACTGACTTCACAAGTAAATGATAGCAGCTTCATTTTCTTGTCTATGATTCATGTTACTAACAGTGGATACTAGTGGATTCCAGCTAAGAGGGTCTGTCCATCACAGCTTTTGGTACCCAGATATCCATTTTAAAAAAATGTAATCTCCAGAGAACATTTGGCTCCAGAATTGCAAACATGTATAGCAGGACAGTGTCTAAGATAAGAAGGAGAGACAGGGAGAGATGGAGAGAGAGAGAAGAGAAACAGAGAAAGACAGAGACAGAGAGAGACAGAGACAGACACAGAGATAACATTTTAGATAACAGGAAAGATGCCTTTCTCTGTCCCTACTCTAGCACGAAGTCATAACTTCTCTCATTTAATTCCTAAACAATTTGAAGGTAGCTTTCAAATCAACTCAAGATTTAACTAATCACACTTGTATGCAGTTAATCTTAGATAGCAATTTATCACTGAGCCGAAATCCGTTCAATTATGTCAGTCTAGTAGTATGTTTTGATGGTCCTTTTGTTTGACTATTAACATTGCTGGCAAACTCCTTAATAATTAGACACAGAATTGATTAATGAGATTTAGGTCTTAACAATTGGATCTTACTATTTTAACTTGACGTTTATTAAAGTTCTGTCTTTTCTAAGGCTGGTAATTTTAATGCTACATGCTAATTGATTTGCATCCATCATCCCCTTTGATTCACTCCTATGAACTCTATTTGTACACACTGAGTAGTCTATGCTATGTGTTCAAGGTGAAATCCAATCTGTCCCCAAATCTTTGCTTTATTGCTACAGATTATTAAGCAGTTCCACATTATAGACACAGAGAATGACTTGGGATTCAAATTAAAACAAGTTTAAATAGACTGCAAAGCTTTTCTCAGCACGCTGGCTTCTACATTAAATACCCGAATTAATGCACATTGTCATTCAAGCGTAGGAGCCTATGTTTTCTAGGTTCAAACTATAGTGCCTGCTTAACATAATTAAGTTTAAGGCCCATATTAAGTAAATTGCATAAATGGTATCATTGTGCATCTTATTTGTTTACTATTGGAAAATAAACAAGTTCTATATCCTGCTTATCTTTTAGCTATTATTAATATCCATCAGATAAGCTGAAGTTGTGTTCAAAGGAGAAAAATGAATATATTTGAACTTTAAAGTAAGTATGCACTCAACTGTGTGCTTACTCCTCCAGTTCCTTGATGAATTCTGCTAGTCCTTATATGGTTTTTACATACCTTGTTGTGTTTCCTTATCTATTTGTTTGAGTGTGTGTGTGGGGGGGGTGCTATATCCTGCATGTGGAAATCAGATAAAAGATTGGTGGCAGTTTGTTTTTCCCTCTGCCATGTAGAACTTGGGGATTCACATTCAGGATCCCTCTTTGCCCACTGAGCCATCTGGCCAGCACCCTGATCTGTTTTTGAGTAATCTGTTTTGCAACAATTATCCATTTCTCCCTTGCTAGCAGTACTTTGTATTTCTCTTCTTTCTCCTTTTTATTAAAACTAATTCTTTCTTCATGCAATATATTCTGAATATAGTTCCCCCCTCTTAGTTCCTTTTCACCTCCCTTCACTTCTCAATCCACTCATATTCTGTCTCTACCTAAAATGACTTCAAATTACTTTTAAAAATATGTTCATCAAAATTTTTCTGGTTCATTTTTCCAATTTCTATTTCTTTCTTCTTTTTTTTTTCTTGTGAGTTTGTGCCCTTTAACTACCCCATGTGAACAGTATTCAGCTCCTTAAAGTCACCTGAGATGGTGTTTATCTTGTTCGCATTACGGTTTTTTTTTTTTTGAGTTCCTGTTTGCTCTGTATTGCTCTGATAAGCACCATGGATTTATGTGGCTTACAGTTTGCCCTTATAGTCCATCAAGAGGGAAGTCAGAACAGGAACTTAATCAGAGATGATGATGAATGTTGTTTACTAACTTTCTTTCCCTGCTCATAATCTACTTTCTTACATACAAGAATGGTATATCCCCAAGTATTCTCAAACCTCCCACATTAATCATTAATTAAGGCAATAAGCCATAGACTTGCCCAGGACAAATCTGATTGGAGGTATTTCCTTAACTGAGGTTCCATCTTCCCATATGTCCTTAGTTTGTGTCAAGTTGATAAAAGCTGACCAGCTCACTCCTTCTCATCATAAAACCAAGGGAAAATCAAAATAAACAAATTAACAAACAAGACAACAAAAACAGGGGCTTTTATGAAGAGACGTTGGCCCTCAGATACAGTTTTTACAACAATTTGTATTTGTTTTATAGTATATTTACATTATTTCTCTATTCCTTTTCTCCTTTACAATCTTCACATGTAAGCCACCCCTACCTTGTTCTCTTTTAAATTGATGGCAGATGTTTCTTTAATTGTTCTTACATACATCTATGGATATACAAGTTTTCTGGTCTGACTGCTTATTATTGGATAACCAGTGTGATTGTTCTTTCCTGAAGATTATTTCTCCCACTCTTAACATTTCTAGTTACCTGCAGTACAGTGTGTAGGGCAGAGGCCTTATCAGCTTCCATCATTCATGTTAATGTGTTTACTGTTGCTTTTCTTGTTTAGGTCATGGTTGGGCAGTCCTGTTAATGGGTATAACTTCTGACATTTCTAGGACACATAGTATCACAGGAAGTACCCTTGTTCCTCCGATTCTTACAGTCTTTCCTCTCTCTCTTCTGTAATAATCCCTGAGCCTTTGGTGTAGGAGTTATGCGGCAGGTATATCAGTTGTGTCTAGGCTTCTACAACTCTGCATTTTGATCAGCTGTGGTTTTTCTGTAAAGATCTCCATCTGACGCAAGAAAATTTTTCTTGATGAGGAGCAAAGAGTAATCTTCTCTGTCCATATAAGGATAGTTTATTAAGAATGAAGTTCAATATTATCCTGGTTTATTAAAGTAGTGGTTGTTGGTTGTCTTCCAAAATTCAGGACTTTACCAGTCCTGGGTACTTGTCTAGTTTTCCAGTACCAGTATGATTTCCCTCTTGATGGGTAAGTCTTAAGTCATTAAAGAGCTGTTGGTTACCGACGAGGCATATGGACAACTACTGCATGATTAGGGTTGTCTTGTTGCATAAACATAGTATTTTGTGAGTTGAGGATCTATAAACGTAGTTCAATCTCTAATCACTTTCAGTGTACAAGAGCCCAAATTCCTGTAATTTTCAGTAGATATTTGATAATATATTTGGAATTCAGGGGCCAGCATGAAACTTAATATACTATGTGTAAATATAAATGAACTTTCCTTTGAGTTCTTCTCCTGGTAGAGACAGAAAACCTGTACATTTTTCCCCCCATAAGGACCATGTCAATCTCAGTCCTAGGAAGAATTTAGCTCAATGTGAAAAATCTATTCCACTTATCTTCGCTTTAGAAACAGCCTCCATGATAGTATTGTGAACCTTTCTCTCCATTTACAAACCTCCAAATCTGGTAATTATTTGTTACTTTTTTTTTTAAGTTGTGCATGTTACTATGTGGTACAAGCAATTTTCATGCTAGAATTCTCCAGGAACTGTATATAGAGGCAGGAGTATGAAAGGGTAATCTAACTGTCTCTTCCATTTGGGAATTGTATCTTTTCCATCTGCTTTTATATGTTTTCTGTTGCCTGATAGGAGTCCATGTGCCCTCCAGCCACGGGTTCTACACAGAGCTTTTAATAAGATGAACTTTGCTCTAAGATTTCCCAGTGAGAATGAATTATTCCCTCCCTGTCAAGGTCATCTTTTCTGCTCCAGGTGCTAATTTGCACTGCTCTTGATCCACTCATATTATTGGTAGTGGAGTCCTTGGTACGTGCTCTATTGAAATATTACTAATGTATGAAATGTAACATTAAATTTCTAATCTAATCAATCAAATGGCAAATATATGCAGTAGATGCTTGGCTAGTAAAAAGATTAATTGCCAAGTGCAATGAAAACCAACTCTCTATAAGGTGAAATATTGCATGTCTCCCACAGAAAGATGGAAACATGAACACGGTGTTAAGCTAATGACTAGTTCTGCCATTCAACCATATGGATTGCCTTTAAGACAAACTGCAATGAAGATTAAAGCCATGTAAAATCAACTCTCTATTAAAGCAGTTAGGGCTTTTCTCCAGATTCTACAGGAAAATTATGCAATCTGTTGCAAAACCAGGCACTTGTCTCCCAGATGGTACAAGAATCTATCTAAGCAAACATTTCTTCTAGGTCTGTGTAACAAACCAAGCGTATTTTTTATTTTCTCTGCTTGATTATGCATCTGAAGACATTTACACGGAAAGGACCTTGTAGAGTTGTTGTTGATTTGCATTGTAAAATTCCTCAATATTATGGCGTTATACACTTCTGAGAGCAAACCTGAAGTTATAAAGTAAAAAATGTGGTGTTTTCTTAGATGCACTTTGTCTCTGATATTTTTGGCTGGCAATTTTTTGGTTTCTTACAGAACTAAGCTGCATGTGTTTGATAAAAAATAAAGTCAAAATTTCTAGTTAATTAATGTGGATATGATTGCTTTTTTTAGGAGGTCCATCCACTATGAAATGTATTATTTGTAATACAGTACATGAATTTAATTATTATTGAAGAAATCATTGAAAGAAATATTTCA
Source organism: Grammomys surdaster (assembly GCF_004785775.1). NCBI lineage: Eukaryota > Metazoa > Chordata > Mammalia > Rodentia > Muridae > Grammomys > Grammomys surdaster. The sequence goes on along the minus strand of NW_021604646.1, from coordinate 5,542,323 downwards.
ACTTCACACTGGAATGCATCAATATAAACACATTGTTTTTACATATGGGCATGCAGACCGTGGTTGTGCTATACATATAACAGTGGTGACCACCATCATATATAATTAGGAAGAGAGATCAAGCCACGCTACCCTTGGCATATTTCCCACCAATTTTGCAGGATCATCTTCCGGTGGTCATACCTAGCAATGACATTTGCTTCTCTTTGGCTTTACGAGCTCCATACAACTCCAGAAAGGTATTTTCCATAATTTGGAAATTAATCATGTTGATATTTCCTTCTAAGGCAGCAAAGATGTACCTATCTTAAAAGCATAACCAGGGCCTGGATCCAAATATATTGTTTACACCAAAGAAATACATATTATTCCTCCTCTGAAGAAACTTAATCTTTTATGTTTTGTCTTTGTAATACACATAAATTTCTAATTTTTTGCTTACTGGCTTGATTGACTACAAATGAAAGAATTATGGTTAATCAAATTAAAGTTGTAACTAGTGTAGGTAAGTAATGCGGAACACCTAAAGATATGCAACCCAAGCACATATATAAATATGCAGATATAATTAGAAATATGTGTCCAAAACATATATATATATAAAATTACAAATACTATTATTAATATATACTGTTAATAAGTGAAATTTGATACATATATATTTTTATATATATTTATATATATATAATTAACATATACACATATATAAAATGAATGACAATTTAAGCATTCATATCTAACTTCTATGCATACATATACAGGCATAAATTATATCTACATACACACATATATTTATATGTATTCTTTATATATAATTGTATGAAAATTTTAATTTCAATATTCACAAAACAAAGCCGTTAATGGCTTTTTTTTTAACAAATTCACATATTTTTCTTATATCTATGTAGCCACTTACCTGGTGCTTGCAGAGACCTGAGAGATTATCAGATCTTTTGAACCTGAAGTTATAAATTGTTATGAGCCTCTGTTATGTCAGTGCTGGGAACCAGAACTCAGTCCTCTGCAAGAGCAGTCAGCGTTTTTAAATGCTGTGGTGATTTGGACGAAAATGGCATCACAAGCTGATCTATTTGAATCCTTGGTCCCCAGTTTATGGAACTGTTGGGAAGGACTTAGAGGTATGGCAGTTTTAGGGGGTGTATGTTACTGAGTACACGTCTGGAGATTTCAAAGGATTCTTGTTATTATGAGTCTCTTGTTATGCCCCAGGGTTGTATTCCAAGATGTGAGCTCTTAGCTACTGTTCCAGCACCATCACCATGCTTGTTTGCCTTCTACCAAGCTTGTTGCTATGATGGTCATTGACTGGAACCATTGGAAACTGTAAGTCATCAATAAATTCTTTCTTGTCCAAATTGTCTTGGTTATCAGGTATTATAACAGCAATAGAAAAGCAACCAAGACAACCACAAAACTATCCACTCAGCCCCACATTTTACACATTAAGGATGATGATGATGATGACGAGGATGATGATGATACTTGGGTTTGTATATGCATGTATGGGTGTGAATGCCACAGCAGAAATATGGAGATCAGAGAATAACTTTTAGGAGTCAGTTCTGTCTTTCTACCCATCATGTTGAGTATGAAAATCAAACACAGGTCAGCAGGCTTGGTGGCAAGCATATTTTTAACTTGTAAAGCCATTTTAACAGATTTTAATGGCTTTTTTGAAGTTTACAACAGAGTTGAGGTCATTTCTGTTGTTGATCTTAGCAATTTTCACAGGTATAAGATGGAATCTGAAAATACTTTCTATTTACATTTCTCTGATGCACAAAGATGATAACCATTGCTTTAAGTGTTTCTCAGCCATTTGAGATTCCTGTAAGAAGAATTTTTTTTAAGCCTGAACCCCAATTTTAAATAGAGTTGTCTGTTTTGTTGATGCATAGCTTCTTGAGTTGCTTATATATTTTGTATATTAGCCCTCTGTCAGATATGGAGTTGTTAAAAATCTCTTTCCATTCTGTATGCTGCCATTTTGTCTTAATGATGGCATCCTTTGCCTTACAGAAGTTTTTCAGTTTCATGTCATTCCAACCTATCAATTATAGATTTTAGGGCCTGGGCAATCAGTGTTATATTTAGGAAATTGTCTTTTGTAGTGATACAATTAGCCTATTCCCTGCTTTCTCTTCCATCAGGCTCAGTGTGCCTAGTTTTATGTTCGGGTATTTGAGCCACTGGAATTAAATTTGTGCAGGCTGATAAATGTAGACATTCAATTATACCATTTGATGGAAATGATGTCTTTTTTAAAAACATGTGTATTTGTATCTTTCTTATCATAAAAAAAAAATGTGTCCATAGGTCTGTGGATTTATGTCTGAGTCTTCAATAACATTGATCAACAATCAACATGTCTGTTTATATGCCAATAACATGTTTTATATTTTTGTTGTTGTCCTTTGATCTTGTTTGTTTTGTTTTATTTGTTGGTTTGTTTTTGGTTGGTTTGTTTCTTTTTACTGTAACTCTCTAGTAGAGTTTGAAATCAGGGATTGTGTCACCTCCCGAAGTTCTTTTATTTTTCAATATTGTTTCAGCTATCTTCTGATTTTTTGTTTCCATATGAAGTTGAATATTGTCCTTTCAAGGTCTGTAAAGAATTGTCTTGGAATTTTGATGGAGATTTCACCGAATCCATAGGTTGCTTTTGGTAGGTTGGCCATGTTTAATGTGTTAATTTCACAAATCCATGAGCAAGGAAGATCTTTCCATCTTTTACTCTCTCAGTTTCTTTCTTCAGAGACTTGGAGTTTTGTCATGCATGTTTTTCATTTGCTTAGAGTTACTCCTAGATATTTTATATTATTTATAACTATTATGAAGGGAGTTTATTCCCTGATTTCTTTCCCTTCCTTTCTTCCTTCCTTCCTTCCTTCCTTCCTTTCTTTCTTTCTTTCTTTCTTTCTTTCTTTCTTTCTTTCTTTTGTATTTTTTAAAAATTTTTCCCAATCTGCTTTTATACCATTTTAATTACATGCAAGTATTAAGGTCAGTTCTAGGTTGAGGAACTAGCAATACAATAGATGCAAATATTCAAGGAACAAGCAAGACAATAAACACAAATAGTCAAAGAACAAGCAAGGCAATAAACAAAGTCACACCCAAGATCTCTGTTCCCAAGGGCTTATTAGGATGACCAAAATATCTTAGCCTACTTCCCTGTCCTTGCCCAAAGTCATATTCATGCCTGAAGCCTACTTCTTTGTTCTAGCCTAAGATTGAGTTTACTGCCTGAAATTACTTCTTTGTTCTAGCCTAATGTCAGATTCCTGCCTGAAGCCCGTTTCCTTGTTCTTGGTCAATGTCAGATTCCTGCTAAGCAGCCCTTTTCCTTGTTCTTGACCAATGACTACTTATTCCCTGATTTCATTCTCAGTCTGTTTGTTAATTATGTATAGTAGGGCTACTAATTTTTTTGGTGAATCTTTTGTCCATCCATATATGTGAAGATATTTATCATCTGTAGAAGGTCCATGGTAGAATTTTGGATGTTGTTAATTTATGGTATAGTATCATCTGAAATAATGATGCTTAGACTTCTTCCTTTCCAATTTGTAATCCCTCATTCTCCTTTGGTTGTGTTGTTATTCTAGCTAGAACTTTAAGTACAATTGGATAGATATGGAGAGTGTGCACTTCCTGGTCTTCTCCCTGATTTTAATAGAATTGCTTTGAATTTCTAGCCATTTAATTTGGTGTTGGCTATAGGGTCATTGAAAATTCCTCCTTTTTGTTTTGAAGACCTCCGCAGAGGGGAGACCCTCACTCAAGTCTCAGAAAGTCACGACCACCCAGTAATCTGCTCGAGACACCATGTACTGGAGCAATAGCGAGGTTTATTAGGGCATGTGACAGCTAGCTGCCAGTCAATTCGTATGCCCACGCAGGAGCTGAATTGACCCCGACAGCCAGTTTGAGAGGGGTTTTTAAGGGGAAAAACCACAAACCAAGGAATGGGGAGGGGGATGAGGGGTTGTTAAAGTGGCATAACATAAAAATAGCAGAACATTCCAAAGGAACCCAACCTACGTGAGTCAGGGTCATGTGAAAACTTTCTGTATGCTTATCTTTCTCAAGAATGTGGTCCTGCCCTGTTACTTCGGCCTTACCCCGTCACTGCGGTTCTCAGCTTGATTCTCAGCTTGGTTCTCAGCTTGGTTCTCAGCTTGGTTCTCAGCTTGGTTCTCAGCTTGGTTTCACCTGGCTAACTTGCATTCTAGCCAGTTCCTGTAACTAGCCTGTCCACATTCTTACCTTGCTTCATGGCTCTGTTTCTCAGAAAATTTTTCATGTCCTAATAAAGAAAGCCTAAAGAATATTTTATATGTCTAAAAAGGATTCTATATACCCAGTATCTATAATTTTTCACTCTACAGTTTAAATATGTTTCTTGTATCCTTAATCTCTCTAAGACTTTTATCATGGATGTGAGATTTTTGTCAATGAATTTTTCAGCATGTAATTAGATAATCGTGTGTTTTTTAATTTATATAGTAGATCGTATTAACAGACTTTGAACCACTACTATATCTCTGTGATAAACCCTACTAGGTCATGGTGGATGATTTTTTTTGATATGCGCTTGAATTCAGTTTGCAAATAGTTTGTTCTGTATTTTTACATCTAGGTTAACAAGGAAAATTGGTCTGTAATTTTCATTTTTGTTTAATTTTTGTTAGGTTTCAGTATCCCTGTGACTGTGGCCTTATGAAATTAATTTTACAGGGTTAATTCTGTTTCTATCTTTTGGAAAAACTTGAGAAGTATTGATGTGAATACTTTTTTGAAAGTCTGGTACAATTTTGAGCTAAAACTGTCTGGCCCAGGACTTTTATGGGCTGGGAGAGTTTTAATAACTGTGTCTATTTCCTTAGCAGTTACCAAAAATTCATCAAGCTTAGCTATTAATATCAAAAATAATAGAGTTCAATCATATTCAAATACTAGATACATTGCAAATTTAAAATATCAACAGCTTTTAGAATGTTCAGAGCAAGGGTTTCCTATTACCATGACAAATACACTTATCCAACAAAGGAAAAGTAATCCGTAATGCACAAGAAAGGATGAGTGAAATAAAGAGACTGAAAGGTTAAGAGAATGTTAAAAATTGCTAGATAAAATAAGAACATTCCAAGCTATAAAGTAAACCAAAAAGAAAGATAAAAGATAAAAAAAAATCTTGAAAGTAAGTTATATAATTTTATATGATAGTTACTTAAAAAGAGAAATAAACAAGCAATTCATTAGGCAGGATTTTACCACAAATATGAAATAGTCAAAATAATTGACTCTTGAAGAAAACCAGTTTGTTGGTACTTTTGCTTTTGGAGAGGTGAGGGCCTTTCATGCATTTTCCAGAAGAAAATGGCAGGTAGTCAGTGTATGCATACACTGATCATCTCCTGAGCCAGAAAGAAAGACAAATGAGGAAGAGCCCAGAGCCCATAGTCAACATTCATAAGATGACCAAGGGAAGTCAATCAAGCCATACCTTACTGAGATCCTATAGCCTCCTGAGAGAGCCATCCTGGGGACCAAATGCTGATCACATGGACCTTTAGGGCTTACAGGATCCAGATTCTAGCAACACAGGTTTAAAGTGAACGGTTATTTTCTCATTTATTCTGAAGAGATGGGAAATCATAAAGCATCTGTGATTACAGCAGTGTCATACTAAATAAAACAAACTTTTACAATATGATATAGTGAAAACATTATATCCCTTTATATTCATATGCAGTAACTGTAACCCTACGTCCACAGAACTTGAGAATATGAATACTTACAACAACTTTGCAACTATCAAAAATGGGAGCAACCAAGACGCCCTTCAAAAGGTGAATGAAAGAATGCATGTGGCATATTCAACCAATAGAATAACATTCACTATTCATGAGGAATGAGATACCCAGCCAAAAACAGACAATATAGAAGCTTAAAGGTGCATTGTCTAACGGACAAAGAAGTAGAAAAGGCTTCATATGGCATTAAAGCAGTATAACATTTTTGAAAAGACCAAACTGTAAAGGCAGTAAAGACATCAGTGATTGCCAAGGCCCAGAGGGGATGTGTGAAAAGAGGAATCTAAAGATCAAGCGGGTGGGGTGTTTGGGGTTGTATAAGCACTCTAGACAACTGAAACAATGATTAGAGGTCATGTGCACCTGTTAAAACCCCTGGAAAGGTACAACACAGAATGTAAAGTTCAATACAAGCCAGAGATTATAATAGCAAGAAAAATGTATCAATATCTTCCTGTTAATTTTAGTTAAGGACATTGCACTAGGGCAAGATGTTAATATCAGAGGAAATTATGCAGTAATGAAAGCTGGGGTGGTATACCAAAATCTTTGTACTAGCTGCCCAATTACTCTATAGATCTAACACTGTGCTAAAAAAATAATACCTATAAATTATTAAGATGTTAACATTCAACGTGTTGACATTCCAGTTGTATCTCAGCCTAAATAATGAAAAGTTTTAGTCACAATTTTACTCTTCCACCTCAGGTAATCCTCCTTCAAATAAATGGATTCTATATAGAATTGCAAAATCAGCAACTAAAAGGACGTTTCGTTTTACTCACATTTAAAAAGTCATGGAGTTACACTGTGATTTCAGCATTACTGTACTCCCCTACTCAATTTAATGCCACTGCTTAGTAACGTTTTTATTCTTCTTTTTTCTTTTATTGAAAATATTTTTCCCACATAATAAATCCTGATTATGGCTTCCCCTCCCTGTACTTCTCCCATTTCATTCATACTTCCTATACCATCTGGATTAACTCTCATTCTGTCTATCATTAGAAAATACAGGTTTCTATGGGCATATAATATGATATGATAATATATAAAACAAAACCTAAGGTTTAGAAATAGCACAAAATAAACAAACAGAAGAGCTGAAGAAAAAGCATACCAAAAAAAAAAACAAACCCCAAATAGGTATTGAGGTAGACTCACTTGTTTATGCACTCAGGAATTATAGAAAACCATAATCTTAAAAGTTATAATATACACAAAGGAATTCTATTATTAAAAGAATGAAAACGCCGGGTGGTGGTGGCGCACGCCTGTAATCCCAGCACTTGGGAGGCAGAGGCAGGCAGATTTCTGAGTTCGAGGCCAGCCTGGTCTACAGAGTGAGTTCCAGGTCAGCCAGGGCCACACAGAGAAACCTTGTCTCGAAAAACAAACAGAGAGAGAGAGAGAGAGAGAGAGAGAGAGAGAGAGAGAGAGAGAGAGAGAGAGAGATTATTTTAAAAAAAACCTTAAAAAAAACCCTAGGAAATAAATAAATAAGTAAGTAAATAGATAAATAAATAGCAAAATAAAAAAAAGAAAAAGAATGAAAACATATAAAAATATAATAAAAATAGAAGACAAAGAGAAAAATTATGGTAAAACTATTTTTAAAATTCCTATATAACGTTAAGGAATAATGAGCCTCCAAAGATGCCACTTAGGTTTTTTGTTTGTGTTTTCGTTTTTGTTCTGTTTGTTTGTTTTTTTCTGTTAGCCATCTACTGCAGGACCTGAAGCATATCCTTAAAAGAACTTTGTCTATCCAGTGAGGCTACCTTGGAGAAAAGTTAGTTTTCATTTGTAAGTGGTTATCAATTGGAGATAACTCCTGGGTTAGTGATGGGGCCATATATCCACTTTTCCTCTCAGCTCTAGGACTCCATCTGGTCTATATCCCTAGAGGTCCAGTGAATGCTGTGTGACTTTGTATGTTCATCGATCCTGTTGATTCAGAAGGCCTTGTTTCTTTGGTGCCCGCCATCTCTCACTGTTTGTTCTTACCCTCTTTCTGTCTCCTTTTTTACAGCATTCCATGAGACCTGAAGGAAGACAGTTTTTTGTCGCAGATATTTCATTTACGGCTGAATGTTCCAAGATCTTTTACTCTCTGAATAATTGCTGGTCCTGGGTCCCTGTATTTTTCCTACCTTCTGCAGGAGGAATCTTCTCTGATAATGGCTGAAAACTGTACTGATCTATAAATACACCAGAATGTCATTTGGAGTCATTTATTGGTACTCTCTTTTTTTTCTTTTTAGAATATTATTATTTGTTTTTTATACTTGCCCAGGATACTGGGATAGCTAATATCAGATTCTTTACCATCAAAGCAGTGTTGGGAATGGCTTCCATCTCATGTGTTGGCCATAAATCAAATCAGACATTGGTTGGTTACTCTCAGAGGCTTTGTGCCAACATTGTACTAGCATAGCTTAAAGCAGACAATTATGTTTCTTCTTTGGTAACATGCACAGGAAACTCCTGTACCAAAGACACTAGCATGTCCAGGAGGTGAGGGCTGTACATCGGCACCAGATTAACTTCTCCATGTTCGTAGAGTCGTATTCATATTGTTACCAATAGGACCTTGCTGTCTGTTTGTGGAGAGCAACGGACAGTCTTGGGTTGTTTAGAAATTTCCATGAGACCCAATTAGCCAAGAACTCAATTACATATAGCCCATTCCTAATGACATATACCTGTTTCCTCTAGTTCATTGTTCTACACCTAACCTCTGTAGTTCTACAGTCTGTACCTTTATTATCATTGACTTAACAGCTAATATCCATATTTAAACGCATACATTCTATCCTTATTCTGGATCTGGGATACCTCACTCACTCAACATGAATATTTTCTTGTTCCATCCATTTAACTTTAATCATAAAATTATAATCATATATTTATATATTACATATTTATATATTAGATGACATATTTTATATACGATTACTTAGATATAAAATATATATAATGAATAAATAGAAGTATACATATACATAAAATATATTGTATATAAATATACAGTTACTAAATTATAAAGTGAATTTTTAATTTTTTTTAATAATGGCTAAAAAATCAGGTACCATATTTTTTTTTATTCATTATTCTATTGAGGGACATCCAGGTTATTTCCAGTCTCTGGCTCTTATTATAGCAAGAGCAGCAACAAATGTTGCTGAGCAAGCTTCTCTATTGGTAGGATGAAGTGTCTTTTTGGTACATGCATAGGACTAGTATAGCTCGATCTTTAGGTAGATTGATTCCCAGCTTCAGAAGGAACTACCACACTGATTTCCATAGTGGCTGAACAAGTTTGTACTTTCACCAGAGATTAGTGAATGTTCCCTTTATTCCACATCCTTCCACCATGAGCTGTCACTTATTCTCTGGATCTTAGCCATCTGTCAGGTATAAGCTGAACTCTCAAAGTACCTCTGATTTGCATTTTCCTGATGACTAAGAATGTTGAGCTCTCCTTCATTGATCAGCCATTTGAGTTTCCTCTTTTGATAATTCTGTTTAGATATGTCTTCCATTCTTAATTAGACTATTTGTTTTCTTGATATTCAATGATTTTGAGTTCTTCATGTATTTTGTATATCGTTCCTCTATTGTATGTGAAGATGATAAAAATCTTCTCCCATTCTATTGGCTTTCACTTTATCTGAATGACAGGGTCATTTGTTGTACAGAAGCTTTTTAGTTTCATTAGAAATTAGTAATTATTTATATGTATTCCTGTGCTAACAGAATTCTTTTCAGAAAATCTTTTCCTATGCAAATGATTTTAAAGTTATTCCCCACCTTCTATTCTATTAGACTCAGAGTATAGGATCAGACTCAGAATCAGATTCAACAGGCTTGTTTTTATTAATCATTTTATTCATTTACATTTCAAATGATGTCCCCCTTCCCAGTTACCACTCCACAAACCCTCCTCCCATCCCCTTTCTTCCCCCTTGCCTTTGCCTCTATGCAGGTGCTCCTCCACCAAGTCACCACCTCCTTCCTCACCACTCTACCATCCTATGCTGGGGCATCAAGTCTCCACAGGACCAAGGGCCTCCCTTCCCATTGATGACAGATAATGCAATCCTATGCTACATGTATATCTGGAGTGATAGATCCATCCATGTATACTCTTTGGTTGGTGGTTTAGTCCCTGGGAGCTCTGGGTTGTCCAGTTAGTTGATATTGTTCTTCCTATGGAGTTACAATTCCCTTCAGCGCCTTCAGTCTTTCCCCTACCTCTTCCTTTGGGGTCCCTGGGCTCATTCTGATGGTTGGCTGTGAGTATCTGCATCTGTATTGGTCAGGTGCTGGTAGAACTTTTCAGAGAATAGCCATACCAGGCTCCTGACTCTTGTGGAATGGAGAGATGATTCAGCAGCTAAAGGATAGGCTCACATCCCAAAATAAAAGAGTTCAGTTCTCAACTGATTTTATATTAAAAATTTGGTCCATTTCGAGTACAGTTTTACGAAGGATAAAATGTGGATCTACACACTTTCTTGTACATGCTGCCCTCCAGTTGTATAGCACTAATTGTAGAAGATGCTGATCTTTTTCTCAGTATGTATTCTTTTGTTTGTTTTTTGATTTTAATAAAAATCCAGGTGTCCATAGGAGGGGGGAGTTTGGGCTTTCATTTTTATCTCCATTAACAATGTGACTGTAATTGTGTCAATACCATGCTGGTTTTGTTATTATACCTCTGTAGTACAACTTGAAATTAGGAATGGTGGTAACTCCTGCAGTCAGGATTGTTATAGCTATCCTGGGTTTTTTGTGCTTCCATATGAACTTGAAAATGTTCTTTCAAAATATGTGAAGAATTGCATTAGAATTTTGATTCCTATTTTGTTAGGATTCAGGTTCAATTTATAGATTGCTTTTTGTAGGATGGCCTCTTTACTATACTAATCCTACTGATCTGTAAGCATGGGAGATCCTTCTATCTTCTGGTAAATACCTTCTTTCTTCAGTTATTAATGTTTTTATCATACAAGTCTTTCACTTACTGGTTTGATATACCCTCCCCCCAACGAGATCTTTTATATTTATTTGATATGACTGTGGAAAGATATTGTTTCCACAAATTCTTTCTCAGTCCATTTGTGATTTTTATATAGGGAGTCTATTCATTTTTATGAGTTAATTTTGTATCCCATTTTTGTGTTACATATCCCACTGTGTGTATGTGTGTATATATATTTGATATACTTTGAGTTCTTCCTTATTACTTTTTGTCCCTTTGATTTCCTTCAGTGTCTCTAGTTAAGACTTCAAGCACTATATTAAATAGATATTAGGAGAGAGTAGATAACCTTGTCTGGTTCCTGATTTTTGTGGAAATAGTTTCAGTTTCTCTCTGTTTAAGTTGATATTATGTGTTTGCTATAAACTGTCTTTATTATGTTGAGGTATGACCCATAATCTCCAAAGAACTTTTATCATCATAAGGGTATGTTAGATTTTATTAAGGATGTTTTCTGCATGTATTGAGATGATTTTTTTCTTTCAAATTTTTTACTGGATATTTTATTTAGGTATCAGGTGTTATACCCTTTCCTCATCCCCCCACCCAGGAACCCTCTATCCATCTCCCCTCCTCTTGCTTCTATGAGAATGTGCTCCCACCCACCCATTCCTACCCACCTACCCACTCCCACCTCCCTGCCCTCGAATTCACCCACACTGGGACATCCAGCCTTCACGGGACCAAGGACCTCCTCTCCCACCTATGCCCGACAAGGCCATCCTCCCCTACATATACAACTGGAGCCATGGGGACCTCCCTTTGTGCTCCCAGGCTGGTTTTATACCCTGGGAGAGCTGGTTGGTTGCTATTGCTGCTCCCCCCATGGGACCACAAACCCTTTCGGCTCTTTCAGTCTTCTCTCTAACTCCTTCATTGGGAACCCCATGATCAGATCAATGGTTAGCTGTGAGCATCCACCCCTGTATATGTCAGGGTCTGGCAGACCTCTAAGGAGACAGCTAGATCAGGTTCCTGTCAGCTTGCACTTCCTCACATCCACATCAGCTTCTACCTTTGATGACTGCATATTGGATGGAAACCCAGGTGGAACAGTCTCCAGACGACTCTGCCTTCAGTTTGTGTCCCACACTTTGTCTCCATATTTGCTCCCCTTTGTTATTCCTTCTGAGAAGGACTGAAGCACCAACACTTTGGTCTTCCTTCTTCATGACATTCACATTCATGTGGTCCGTGAGTTGTATCTTGGGTATTGTGAGCTTTTGGGCTAATATACAATTATCAGTAAGTGCATACTATGTTTATTCTTTTGTGATTGGGTTACTTCACTCAGGATGATATTTTTTAGTTCCATCCATTTTCCTAAGAATTTCATAAATTCATTATTTTTAATAGCTGAGTAATACTCCATTGTGGAAATGTATCACATTTTCTGTATCTGTTCCTCTGTTGAAGGACATCTGGGTTCTTTCTAGCTTCTGGCTATTATAAATAAGGCTGCTATGAACATAGTGGAGCATATATCCTTGTATATATTGGAGTATCTTCTGGATATATGCCCAGGAGTGATATAGCTAGGTGTTTAGGTAATGCTGTTTCCAATTTTCTGAGGAACTTCCAGAATGATTTCCAGAGTGGTTGTATCAGCTTGTAATCCCAACAGAAATGGAGGATTGTTATGCTTTCTCCACATCCTCGTCAGCATCTGCTGTCACCTGAGTTTTTGATCTTAGCCATTCTGACTGATATGAGGTGGAATCTCAGGGTTGTTTTGTTTTTTCATTTCCCTGATAGCTAAAGATGTTGATCATTTCTTTAGGTGCTCTCAGCCATTCAAATTTCCTCAGCTGAGAATTCATTAGTTTAGAATAGTCTTTAGTTTAGGGTTTAGTTCTTTATCCTAATTTTAATAGTGTTATTTGGTTGTCCAGTGTCTAATTTCTTGAGTTCATTTATATATTGGATATTAACCTTCTATCAGAAGTAGGATTGGTAAAGATCTTTTTCCAATCTGTTGGTTGCTGATTTTTCCTATCAACAGTGTCCTTTGCCTTATAGAAGATTTGCAATTTTATGAGGTCCCATTTGTCATTTCTTAATCTTAGAGCATAAGTCAATGGTATTCTGTTCAGGAACTTTCCTCCTGTTCCCAGGTATTCCAGGTGCTTCTCCACCTTTTCTTCTATTACTTTCAGTGTATCTGGTTTTATGTGAAGGTCCTTTATCCACTTGGACTTGATATTTATATATTGAATCTCCCCTTCTCCTCCAGGATGAAGCCTACTTGATCATGGTAGATATCTTTTTCCTGTGTTCTTGGATTGATTTGCCAGAACATTTTGAGAGATTTTACATCTATATTCATGAGGAAAATTGGTCTGTGAATTTCTTTCTATGTTAAGTATTTATGTATTTTGGATACTAGTGTAACTGCTGCCTCATAAAATGATTTGGGCAATGTTCCTTCTGCTTCTATTTTATGAATCGTAAAATTCTCTTTTATTCATCAGAAGTAATTGTCATGGAGGGTTATTAATGACTAAGTTCACTTTTCTTAGTTTTTTTTCTGAACTCTGGCTGGCTCAACTGAGCTCAAAGTAGAGTAGATCAAAATTCTCTCTAGACTGACTGACACAATCTGGTTTCTCTGAGCTTCTCTCTGAATTACTCTGCCTGGCTTTATACTAATTCTGACACTTTGGTATTATCTTCTGGATCCTACTTATTCTCTGGCTTCAGCTGTCTCTGCCGACCTGAACTGAACTACATGGACTCACAAACAAACTCAACTCCATTGCACTGCATTCACTGCACTGACTCCCAACTGATAGACTCAACTCAAGTGCACCAAACTCAACTGACTGAATAGAACTGACTGAAGTCCATTCACTGAACTGCTCTGCAATTAGAAATCACTTTCAAACATGGCTACTCCTTCTACAAAACAACCTTACCTACATTCTTTTTTGTACTTTGTACATGTACATATGTACAAAAGGTGTGTCTGCATTGCAGCCAAATCACACAGACCTAGGAGGTCTTAGGATGTTACCCCTTGCTAGGGAAGCCAGGTTGCCGGATTAATATTCCTCTGAAGTGAAATTATTTGAGAAGTATGGCATTAACTCATTGAAAGTTTGGTACAATGCTGTGCTAAAACCATCTATTTCTAAGATTTGCTTTTTGTTTCTTTGGGAAACTTAATGACTGCTTGTATTTCTTTATGGCTTATAGGCCTGTTTAAATTATTTATCTGATCTTCATTTAAATTTAGTAAGGGCTATGTATTGAGAAAACTATCCAATTCTTTTAGAAATTCCAATTTGGTAGCATACAGGCCTTTAATGTATACCTTATAATTATCTGGATTTCCTCAGGGTCTGAAGATTTGCCACACTCCCTCAATTTTATTAATTTGGATATTCTCTCTTTGCCTTTTACTTAATTTGGATAAGAGTTTTTTCATTCATATTTGACATTCTTATGGAATCAAGTCTTAGTTTAATTGATTATTTATATTATTTATGTTTGTTTCTGTTTTATTAAGTTCAGCCCTGAGTTTGATCATGTTTTTCATCCATTCTTTCAGTTTGTGTATTTTTATTGGAGAATGGAGACTATTGTTATATGTATATATAACATATATATATATGAGCAGTCTTTGTTGATTCTTGCTATTTTGTCATTTTAATGGTTTTCTCTCCTTCTCTCTGTTTCTCTGTCTCTCTCTTTCTCTCTCTTTGTGTGTGTGTGTGTGTATTTCCATAAAATTTTTTAAAGAAGGATGTATTACTTTCCTCTTTAAGGATAATTATTACACTCATAATGGTTCTCTTAATTTTTTCTGTCTTGTGCTTCTACTATACAATAATTATCATGTCCTACGGTGGTTGAGCTCTAGTGAAGAAATGTCCTGGTGTCTTTTACTGTGGTGTTACCTGAGTGTCTAAGCATATGGTTTAGGGTTGATTCAAATTCTATGTACTCATACCTGGTCTTGTTGTTTTTGGATGGGTATTTTATTCCTTGGTTTCTCTTTCCCTCTGTGAGTTTTATGGAGGTATTTTATTGCTTGTGAGGGATGTATTGAAAATTGACCCAGTGGTAGGAACGGGTTAGGAAGGGATTGAGGTGGTTTATAGGAGGAAGGGAAGCAGGATATGCCATCAAAATATACTCACTTTTCTGGGAAAGTGGGCAGTGAAGAGAGAATGCAGCAGATAGCCTGCTGCACAGTTGAGGATGAGACGGGGACATTAGATTTCAGTGAGAAGATGGAGAGCAAAGATATGAAGCTTACCATTCTGCTCTATTGACCTACTTGTTCACATGCAGGGTTGGCTGGTACATTCCCAGGGAGTGCTTGTTTGATTTGGGGACTGGAATTAAGCAATGAGTGGCAAGAAAGAAGTTTTTAGGGGAAGATCTCTGTGATTCACTGGAGATATGACAAAGAAGAAAAGAGGGCTTCAGTAGCTGGTCTGATACAGAGTTTGAGGTGAGACAAGGGGATAATATTTAGAGGAGAGAAGGAACAATTCAAGACCTGCAGTTAGTCTCCTTGCTTCCCTGTCTGGAACACTCCATCACTCAAAAAGTATGAGGTAAAACAAAAAGTTCTTTCAATTGCTGATTTTGCATAGAAATTCTGTAGAGAATCCATCTCAATTAAATATATGTTACAGTACAGATACATTTAATATATTAGTATTATTGAACACATATTTGTCTTTATTGCTTTATTCATTTAATACGTGAGTATTCTTTAAACTGATAATTATTAATTGCTTAAGGAATGAAAGGCTTCTTGGATAGGAGTTCACAATCATGATAAAGAAACATTTATAACCAGATCACTGTATGTGTGTGAATGTGCTCACACACACACACACACACACACACACGCACACACACACACACAGAGTCCAGAAGACATTGTCAGATCCCATGAATTGACAGTTGTAGTTTACCCATTGTAAGTACTGAAACCTGAACTTGTATTCTTAACAATGGTAGTATGTGATTTTTAACCACTGAGCCATCTCAATGCTTTGTCTAATACCTTTTGGAAACAGATGTGTGAAAAACTTGAGACTAAGTATTAACCAAAGCTCTAGAACACAGACAAGCTATTCATTCTGTATTGTTTGTCTACATTGTATGCAAGAAGAAAAGAACACAACAGTGAGTGTCCCAGAAACTGAATATTTTTTAAATGTCCTATGAAAAGGGTACTTTAGTAAATAAGTCCCAACTAAATATCAGACTTTTATAATATGAAATATATACATTTGAAGCAATTCAGATGATATCACACTCCCTAAGAATATTGTAAACTGCAGCTTTTCTAACAGAAGGGGGAAGGATCTGGTTACTTCCCATTAAGAATGTATAGCTATTTAATTATATTAGATAAGAGTTGAGAGATAACAATTTAATTAGAATAGGTTAGCGCTACAGAAGAAAAAGGGGATTTATCTCTAAAACAGTGGTGGTAAAATCAGAAAGTTGTCAGCACAAATGTAATCCTTCATTCTAATGTTCATGAGTAACCCCTGCTCTTTCACTTGGGCACCTCTCCTGAATTTACAAATGGAGCCCCTAACTAATTTGTGTTTGGATTTTTCTTCCACAATAGACCAATATTTCACTTCTGGACTCTATGACTAAGACAGGTTCAATTTGTGATAATCCATCTGATAGAGTAACTTAAGATGGGGGTATTTAAGAATTAATAGGGGAAAGGATGTAAGGAATTAGTTCTAGGGGAATCTGTAAAAGCACCGGTAAATTTTTTATGGTTAGTTAGTACTGTATTGCTTTAATTTGCTTTACCACTTATTTTCAGTAATCGAAATTCTTCTTTAGTGTATTCTTGGTATACAAACTCTTAGAGCTTCATATTAAATAGAATATATTATCAGATCGCTTTGAGAGACTTTAAAACAGTTTTTAAATGTAACATCTCTTTTCAATATATTTAATGTCATAATTACATATGTCCCTTGTTTTATTAATACCATTTATGTCTCCTAAAATGAAAGAAAATTCTATATACCAATTTTCCTGAATACAATTCCAAAGCACTATGGAGATGAACCATATTGTCTATGAATTCCGCATACCCGAGAGTTTATGATACGTTAGAATGTAGAGTGATGTGTTTCATTATAGCACCTTTGCACACATTTTATTTTACTTTTGTGTTAGCCTAGAAAGGAATGACTAGCACTATGGCATGTGTAGATACACATGCATTTATACTCATTTTCGGCTCTGCTCCTATTTGGTATACCCCACTGGCCACTCTGTCTGGTTTCCTTCCTTTCCCAGAGCATCTTCTGCATGTATCTCACACATATCTCTTCTCTGCTCCTTTTACTCTGTAACATCTCTTCCTTTGGCAGAATTTTATTATTTAAGGAAGATTTTAATTTAAATCTTCAGACACATATCAAAGACACGAGTTTTAGTTTTTCTTATGTCCTCTTAAAAATGGCTCATTCTTTACTTCAAATAGTACTTGCAGTATATTCTTATTGTGCTTCTGAATTCACAAAATGAACTCAACATCTTTTGTTTTCTTTGGATGCTCTTTAAGGTTTCCTTGTAAAAGGCAAAGTAATATACAATCATAACACAAGTTTGTGCTCCCTCTATTTGGGATGTTGAAGCAGAATGTTTATGAGGTTAAGTCTAGTCCTGGCTGTATTTTGAGAACATATCTCCAAATCTGAAAAATTTAAAGGCAAGGCAGTATTTTAGTGTGCTGAGATATATAATTTCTGTTTTAAGTATTCTGCTTTTATAGAGAAAAAGAAATAGTAAGTAACAATAAAAGTATAAAAATAAATGACCTACATGGTTTAATTCCCAGGTTTTAGTTCACTGACACAACTGAGTTATATGCATGATGTAACACAATATAAAGACATACAGAACATGTAACAGTTTAGCTAAATTATTAAGAATAATTTAGCATAAATCTTTTTATCCATCTTTTAGTGATATAATATTAATAACCAGTCTCTGTTCCTATATATAATGTACATACATTTCATAAAATTAACAAAGGCTTTGTATCTTCTGTTGCATAGACTTCACATAAAATAGAAGGCAAGAAAAAAACCCAATGGACATCAATTAGTTATAAATATGCTAAATGAAAACTATTAAGAAAGAGAAAATTAAAAATAATATTTTTTCTATTTCCTTTTAGGTGCATGTGGTTTGAATGTGTATGTGGTTTTCTCCTGCAAAGACACAAGCATCTGTATGTGGAAACCCAAGTTTAAATCAGAGCTAGTCCTCCATTTGGCTTCCATTTTGTCTTTCAGGTGTGGTCTCTCCATTAAATCAATTAAATCCAAAGCTGGCTGTCTACTTTCGCTAGCCATCTTGCTAGGAGATGAACTTCTGAGCACTCAAATTACAGACGATTAACATGTCTACCAGACATTTGCCTGAGCTCACAGAATCTGCTGCCTCATAATCTAATGCTTTTGAATACCTGGTAAGCATTTGGGAATGTTGAACCATCTCTACAGACCATGACAAATTGCTATGACATACTCTATTCTTGAAATGGAAAATTCATAATAATAAATCTCAAATTTTGATCCTTCATTTTCTTTAGATTAACACGTATTCACATTCTTTACACCTCCCCTTCACTTGACTAAAACATTATTATTCAAATTTACAGATGAAGGACATGACATATGATGAATAAACCACTTGCCTCTGGTTGGACAACCATTCATTCATTTGAATAGGAGTCAGGAATAGAAGAGGGATTGAGAAAATTTAAGACCTTTGACATAGTCTTAGATGCTAAGGAGATCAGATTTACTCTCTTAACTTTCTATTGTTTGTACTAGATGATATTTTTTAAACTTTTTCTACATCTCCAGCTATTACAATATGTCTGCTAATTAATATAATCTTATGTGAAGGGTAAATTCAGTATTAACAAGAAGATAATTTTGTTATTTTAGGGCCCACTCCAACCAGGACATCTGCATACATTTAGGAAGATTTGATTTGAATATGTGCTCTGTCCACAGGGGCATGTAGTCCATTCTCAATCACTTGTGGTCCTTGGAATATACCTGTTCCCCTATGATAGTCAGAAAGACACTAAGTCAAGTACAAACAAACCTCCCAACCATGACAGAATTCCCACACACTGCTTACAGCTCCTAAGATTCCTACCTTCAAATTGCATTTGAATATCTCTAGGCTCTAAGGGAATCTGCTCTCACATATTCATGTCAAAAACAAAGCTAAGACCATAGATTCACTTCAGTTCCTGCTAGACTTCTTTAGACTTTTTTCACTTGTTCCTTAAGAATACTATACATACATATACATACATATTTTGCCTGACTATACCATCTATCTTCTGTGTTTCCCTTTTAAGTCTCTTCCTTTTGAATCCAGTTTGTGTAATGATAGTTTGGGCAAATTACAGAGGACAATACTTGAAGAAAATGGACTCTTCTCTCCATAGCAGCTATCAGTTATCAATAGTTCTCAGCTATGTGTGAAGCTGTCTGAGCTCCTCATACATTTACAGTAGAATGCTAACTGGCTTGATCTTATGCAGGTCTTGTGTACAAAGCCAGTGCTGCCATGAGGCTATAAAAGCAGTGGTGTTGTCATATCCAGAAGATGCTCTTTAGCTTCAATTCTTTCTAACTTTTTTTTGTAACCAAGGAGAAGAAGGTATAAAATAAGATACTTTATATATAGTGTGTATTGTCAAAAATGTTTGTTTAAAATTGTGTTCTTGAAATTAAATATTCCTTTGTTTCTCATGACAGAACACTCTCACAAAGAATATTACGTTATAATATTGAAATCTACACAGACAACAAAATGACACAGCACAGAGCAAGTTATTTTAGCAATACTAGGTTGCAGGATATAAAAATATTAGATTCTAATGTTTTATTGGTTTAAAATTGAATAGAACGTACAAAATTCATGCTTAATATTTATTTTATGTAAGCTACTCTGATTTTGAGAGTATTGGTTGCAGAATTGTGTATACAGGAATACTGTTGTTCTTTACATTGCTCAAACAAATGATAAAATGTATTTGGAATATAATTAGAATATAAAATAATGTAATGAAACTTTTTTCAACATTGATACATGTTTGCAACTTTCAATCCTTCTCACCCTTCCTTCCTGTTTTCATTTCCTGAATAGGTCATCAGAAGTCTGCTCTTATTCTTTGTTAAAAATGGGAGACTTAAGTTGAACAATTCCCTGTTTTCTCAAGTCTTTTCTCAACTACCCCAAATCCTAACCACACTAACAACACAAGCCAGTCCCCTTACCTTCGTAAATGATGCCTTTTCGATATACTTGAGAGAACTACTTTTCCATCTGTATAATTTAAATTGTGTAGATAATAAATCCTTTCATACACTGTTGGTTATGTGTGAAGTAAAATCAGATTTGAGTTCCTCCCTGACCTACAGGGTTACATTAGCAAGTGAACTTATGACAATCAATTTATATTAGATTATATCAGGGTCTGAGTTTCTACCTCCTACCTATGTGAGCTTGACATCCCTGTTCTACTTTTCAACACTTGTTGCTCTTTAAGAGTCAGAAAAATAATAAAGTGAAATAGAATGATTTTATGATGGTGAATTAAAGACAATTTGTTTAGTGACTGATGGGTATATGAACAACCAATGAGAAGACAGAAAAAGAACCAGTAAAATGGAGGATGGTCAAGTCTACATTAAGATTATCCAATCTTAAGAGGTTAGATCTAAACATATACATAAATGACCAACACTAAATGAACTCTGTAAGTTGTATTTATACATGCATATATGGACAAATATATATAGCTGTGTATGGTGTGTGTGTGTGTGTTGTGTGATGATAACAAAGAAGTGGCCAATAACTATGTGAGAACAGGGGAAAATGAACAAAATTGGAACATGGAGAAAGAAGGTTGGAATGGTGTAATCACAGTACTCATGAATGAAGCTCTGAAAAATATTTATGAAAAGGATGAGTTGAATCCTAGGCAATAGTGGTTGAGGAAGCCAAGAAATAAACACCACTCATGACGGACATAACTGAAAAAGAACCAAACTCAACATATGCAGCAGAAGCTGGACGTAAACTTTAGGATTAAACTACATGGTTTAGTATATTACAAAATTAATTTTCTGGATAAAATACTTATTGTAAAAGTGGAGGTGGGGTATGATTGAGGTAGAATTTTACATATTCTAATTATATGACAGAAAAGATACTGAAATAATTAACAGTTTTAAAACACATCAATAGCAAAAGTTTCCTAAAAACTATAAATCTTCAACACAAAAACAGATTATCAATAGCATATTACTAGATTGGACTGCTTTGTATCAAAAGCCCAATTGTTTAAACATGCTAACGGAAACTGGCAGTGCTGCTAATGCAAAATGTTATTGAATAAATTTAATTTTATTTACTGAGCTGATTCAATTAAGACACAATACATTCTGAATATTGGTGATAGAATTTGTAAATTGTCAGACTACTCAACCACTCTGGTCAAATTGGCTAAGAGGAGGAAAGAGATATATAATTTCATAGTTCATTGGCATAGTGAATAGTATTAACTTAATTAGTTATTATTAAAACAACACTCCATACTAGAAAGAGTAATGACTCTTTGGGAGCATGAGGCTGTTAAATTTCACCTAAAATGTTTCTATAAATTAAAGATATCACAAATCTTCAAGTTAAAAATTCATGCACAATTATTTCCCAAGTGTACTTGGATTTAAAACAATACCACCCTTGGATTTTATTCTAAAAAGACATATAACTAAATCACATAGTGCTAAAAGTATAAAAATGAAGTCATTAAAATGAGATTTGACATGTTTCACTTACCTTTGAATTCTAAATATAGGAGTAACATGGTTTACTGCTTATATCTGACTTAGATGAATGTCTGTGAAAGGAAGAAATTTGACTCTCACAGGAGAGACAAATGTGAGGTGGAGGTACTTGTCATACAAAAGGACATCTTGGTTATTCTGTCATGAAATAAAATCTTCAAATATTTAACCTAATAATGAAGGGTGGAGCCTGAGAGATGGCTTAGCAGGTAAATGTGTGTGCTGCCAAGTCTAATGACCAAAGTATGAGCCCCTGGACCCATGAGGCAGAAAGAGAGAACTGAGCCCTGCAAAGTGTCCTCTGACTTCCATACCAATGCATGTACATGCACGTGCGTGTGTGCACACACACACACACACATACACACACACACATACATACACACATACGTGCACATATTCACCCACTTACTCACACACATGTATAGATAATTAATGATAAAAAATTTGTGAATAAATAAGAAAGCATCAAAACAAAGGTAGGTTTTGTTTCCTTTTAATTTGAGAAAGGCTTATGATATTTATTATATACAGATGGAACCCATGCTGTGTCTTCTGTAATTCTAAAGAATAAAATTCCCAAAATATAATTTAAAACTAGTAAAAGACTTCCAGGCTGGTAAACACATACAGTTCTTATCAGCAATGGTATTGTGATGCATATAGAATTCCATCTATTCTGTCTTTCTTGAAAAACAAAGATGGCCTCTTTACCTGTCTGTCTTTTGGGGGATGGAGAAAAAGGAGAGATGTTTGGAGATTGACAGTACCCTGTTTTGTTTAAATGCAACAATGACCAGGATACCACCTTGCACAGCTGAATAGCTACAAGTTTCCTTTTTGATGATGAAGTTGATTTTCATTCAACCTAAAAGCTCTTAGATACTTAGAATCTATGTTACTCAATGTGTGTCCCAGTTTTATCAGCAAACTGAAGCTGTCGGCAGCTTCATTGTACACAATTTCTATTGAAACAACATATAATTCTAGAATAGAGTATTATTAAAGAAAATTGAGAGAGGATTCTGAAGATTCAGCTCCACTGGGTTTTCTATCCTTCCTTTGAATCCTTTCCCTCTTTTAATCCTACCAGTAACATCAAATATATAGATATTCTTGACCTTTTACTGTATGTGTTTCTTCAAAAGATATTATAAGAGTTGCTACAGTGTCTGTAAATAAAAAGGAAAATAAAAGAATAATTCAGCATGATCTATAAAGTACTTATGTTTCTACAACTGAAATAATTGCATACTGTAATATAAATTTTCCTAGTATAATATAATAGCATATTATATTTCTAAAAAATACACATTTATTGCCTTGGAGTAGAAGTACAGTTGCTCAGGAGACAGATTTTATTGCCCAGCCAAATAAAAAAATTATAGATGGAGTATTTACTGAAGCCATGTTTGTGAATAATATGGCCAGAAATTATTTAAAAGCATTAGACAGTTATTGTTTAATAATACTTTCTTATGTTAAATATTTAAATTTCTTTGCTCCAATGTACTAGTCCTTTAAATTTTATGCACCATAAATAAAATAAAACTGTCTTTGCAATACAGCTTATATTTTTCCTTTCCTTCTATTATTTTTGTTGTTGTTGTTGTTTGTGGTGGTGGTACACAAGATCCAACCCAAGCTTCACATATACTATGCAGGTTCTCTACGACTGAACCAAATGCTTAATACTTAGAAAGAAAGCAAGAGATATGGACAAACAGACATAAGTGTGCGTGTGTGCAAACACAAAATTGTGTTGTTTTAAGGTGGACAGTTGATGTCATAAGGCAAATTAATATTTGCAACCACCAAGTTACCCAACGAGTAACTCATTGTAAGTAGATTGTGTTAGCTCTAAGCAATAATTATTTAGCTGTTTTAATCTTATCATGGCAGTAAACATCTTATACATATACCTATCTATCTTCCCCGCATGCTCACATCTGTAAATCACTGACTTTGTTCTTTGTTCTTTATTATGAATTTATATCAATATTTGCATGCACTGCTTCTAAATAAGCAGTATCAAAAATAGCAAAAAATTAAAATAAAAAGATATCAATTTAAGAATCAAAGCAGAATTGGATTGGATATATGTGTTTCTTCAGGGTAATGCACCATTTTTGACTATGACAGATGTACAGCATCAAAGAAACTGACTTTTGAGATTTAAAAAGGTATATATGTGTGTGTGTGTGTGAGTGTGTGTTTGTGTGTGTTTCTGTGCCTTTATGTTACCTGAGTACAGGTTCCCAGAGTTCAAAAGATTGCCCTGAATCCCTGGAAATAGTTGAGATCTTCCTGATATGGGTGCTGGGACCTGATTTCAGCTCCTTTGGTAAAGCAGTAGTAACTGTTCAGCAGTCATTTTAGCCCTAAATTTTAAAAAGCTTAATGATTGTAAAACCACAAAACAATAAAAACCCTAGAACTATGAGAATAAGCAAGGATATTTTTATATTCCCATATGTTTATAAGTGTTGAGTTGCATAACTGTAATTTCCCATTAAATAGAAAAGTTTGAATTTTTGTATATGAAAGTTTAATTTTTCAATGTCATTTCCAGCTATTGTGAGGCTTCAGTTATCCTGCTAATCTACCACATGAAATCATAAAGTATAATGCTGTTATGATTCTTTATTTTTTAGAAACAAAAGGGAATCTTAGGTATAGAGATCTTGCATGCAGATGTACATGGTCATTGAAGGTTAAAATATCTAGGGTTCTAATAATGGTTGCAAGGTACTCTGTGTCATTCATATATTCACTTCAACCCATATGGCACCGACAAGCATGCATACTTATATTGTAATT
Source organism: Grammomys surdaster (assembly GCF_004785775.1). Lineage (NCBI taxonomy): Eukaryota > Metazoa > Chordata > Mammalia > Rodentia > Muridae > Grammomys > Grammomys surdaster. The sequence continues at coordinate 5,517,733 of NW_021604646.1, read as the reverse complement.
ATAAGAATAATGTGAGTTATTGTAATTAACATTACATCCCAAAGATTAGTTTTTGGATTAATTTGGTATTTTCACTATTATGTTCCTAGTACAAGTTTTATAATTTTTATTGAAATAAGTCCTTACTGTCAGTGAAAATTTTCACATAAAGCTCAATTGTATTTTATGCAGATAATAATTATCTATGGATGTATTAAACACAAAAGGAGTATAATGCTAGCTTGTACACATAGTGGTATTCATTTTTCTCCATAACATTTAACTGAATAATACTGATGTCCTGCCATTCCATGATAAAATAGGCAATGTAATTTTGGCTACTATTTAAGATGATTTCATAACCCAAGATATATATTTTGTTTCCCTAATGCCCAATGATAGAAATGAATAGGAGAAAATCCTTTCAAGTGAAAGTCTGGGAAATTTGAAGAAATATAGCGATTGTACCTTTGTGAAGTCTGTAATCACAGGCTGAACTATAACTACAGAAAGAAGATAGATACAGTGAATTGTTGTGATGACAGAGACTTGTGGCTGCACCAGATGTATCTACATAAACCTTTCTTGTCATGTATAGATTATGAGACTTCACAAACTTGTGATCAAATTACCATATATAGTATAAGTAAAACTTCTAGAAATTTCTCAAGGTCTTTTTGGGTAACTTTCTCCATCCATTGATGTAGATATGTATCCTTATCTTAAACAGCAGAGTTAACAAAAACAAGTGTGGATGCATGAAGTTATTAGAAATCTTGATGAGGTTCAGTGTATCTGCATAATGACATCTATTTACCATTGGTATTATAGAATAGATTGGGATTTCCTGTATCATGCATTTTTGTTTTACTAACTCAAAATAAGTACAAAAATATCTACTTGGTTCTTTTCTTTCTAGACTTCAGAGACACAGAGACAGAGGATCCGAAAGAGAGAATGACAGAGAGAGGCAGTGTGCGAAATAAACAGAATAGAGACAGAGACAGACATAGACAGATACAGAAAGAGAGACAGAGAGACAGAGAGAAAGACAGACACACAGAGACAGCAGAGAGAAACTGAATACATCAAAAAGTGTAGATATTTAGTTCTATTTAAAGAACTTCTATGTTCAGTTTGTCTTTATATCTCACAAAATCAGCCTATTTTTTTTTAAACAGCCTGAGACAACGTAGTTTCTAGAATCATATCAGTATAGTACATTTTTTCTCCAAAGAAAAGTGAACATTGAGTAGGAAACTAATAAATTCTTTCTTCATAACTTAAGATCTATGGTTTCTATATCAACTAACCATTGTTTGGTTTATGTTCTAGAAAATGCGTTGTTTTAAACACATAAAACAGAACCCTGTCTAGTGACATTCTCTTCCGTTTCTGAAGCCCATTCATTCAGCTTCACGTTCTAGTCACTAGGAAAAGACAAGTGTTTTAGAACTACAGGAAACACATAATGGTTCCAGTCTTTATTCTTAAATAGATGGTCAGCTCATTCATATTTCTTAGCTGAGTTTTGATTTCCATTGTTTAAGAGAAATTTAAATAGAGATCTGTTTGTAAGTAGAATGGTATAGCACAGATAACTTCTGGAGAAATGAAAGAAAAATTGAAATATATGGAGACTGGAACAGAGCATCTCAATTGCCATGAGTGTTTCTGCCCATTGCCCTTCTATGTGTTCTCTCTGTTCTGTGTTCTCTCTGGAAGCAACAGATCCTCTTGTTCACCCAATGAGGTTCATCTCCTTCCCCAGGAGGCGAAGGATACTTTCTCATATTTGCATCACTTACATACTGCAGAAAGAATCTCAATAACTGATATCTCTGCTCATTATTACTTGCACTTGGCCCTGAAATTGAATCACGTCATTGGCATCACAATTGACTTATGGTAAGAAAATGAGCTATTAAGGTTTGGATCATAGATGTACTTCATTCCTTGAGGCCTTACTTCTGCAGGCTAAACTAACTCCCAACAGCTGCGATATAAATACATAATCTTTGAAAGAGATTCTGGACCCGGCCTTTGTTCGGTACCTCATTGCTTTGTGGGAAGGAATGTTTTTTGTGAACTTCCCACCATGATTTTCAGCCTCCTAATAGACCCAAAGTAATGAAGCTTTGTGATCTTGGACCTAAAATTCTGAAACCATTAGTCAGAATAAATCATCCCAAGCCAAAATTGATGATGTTAGTCATGCTGTCGCTATTGGAAAACTCACAAAATGTCTGCCAGGTAGTGTGGTCTGACGAAGTGGTGCAGGGTTGTTATGCTCCTAGAAAAGAGCTACGTCATTGAATTACTATCATTGATAATTTCAAATATCATGCATTCTATGAACAGTTCCCTTCTTTTACACTGAAAATATAATTTCTCAGGCAATTCTATCTAGCATATACTCACGATGACAAAAACAGAAAGCTATGTTAGTTTAACTATTTCTTTTTACTTTCTTTTATTGGATATTTTCTTTACATTTCAAATGTTATCCCCTTCCCAGGTCTCCCCTCTAGAAATTCCCTATCCCATCCCTCCTCCCCCTGCCTCTATGAGGGTGCTCACTCACCCAGCCTGCCTTCCTGCCCTGGCCTTCCTCTACACTGGAGCATCGAACACCCACAGGGCCAAGGGACACACTCCTCCCACTGATGTCCAACAAGGGCATCCTTTGCCACATACGCTGCTGGAGCCATGAGTCCATCCATGTGTGCTCTTTGGTTGGTGGTCCAGTTCCAGGGAGCTCTGGGTTGTCTGGACAGTTGACACTGTTGCTCTTCCCACAGGGCTACAAACTCCCTCAACTCCTTCAGTACTTTTTCCAACTCCTCCATCGGGGACCATGCACTCAGTTTAAATATTTCAAAATTAAGAAAATGATCAGAAAAGCAAAGAATGAAATACAATATTAAGCACATTCACCAGCTCTCAGGCCATTCATTGTGTGATCGGTCAATGTCATTTAATGCCTCAGAATGCGGTTCTCACCTGTGCTCTTCATAAAATAATTAACTTTGTAGCTATAACTATGAAAAGCAAAGACCACATCAAAAATAATATTTAAACTTCAATCCTATGGGAGAGCATTTAAGGTTACTGAGTCAAGAGAACCGGGAGGCCACACGGAAGTCTTGTTTCTCCAAAAGTTGAAGTTTTGCAAACAGGTTATAGGAAACTCACAAAGTAGCAACCAGATTTCTAAAGTTGAACAAAAGGAAAAACGTGAGGCCTAAGCAGCCCAGGGGACCTTCCACAGGGAGGATTGTGAAGGATATTTGCAGGAACAGATAGCTACATGGGATAAACCTGGTTTTATGTTTCTATTTTACATATTAATTGTAATTCAACTATGGCATAATTAGAGAAGCTCAAAACAAGGCTGTAAAAACCATGAATTGCATAAACAATAAGTGTTGGGCTTTCGAGGATTATTCCAAAGCTGACTTGAAACACTGTCACATTTCTTCACAGTTCTTGTCTCTTGATTTTATTCATGCATAGTTTCCATTTTAATGATTGATTTATTATTGCTCATAAATTGAAATGAAGCGACTTTGGGCAGTAATACTCTTTCATTTCACTATAAATACTCATGGAAAATATTTCTTGAAGGCTTTAGACATTTCAGTTAGTGGATTTTTTTTATTATTTCATTCAAACAAGGAAGCATATTAAACTAAATCTCTATCACAGAATATATTGAAAGTTGTTTGTTTTCTGCATGGAAATTAGAGGTGCATCATGTTAAATTGATATGTTGGCTTCTTCAGGGGCTTCGAATAGAAAAAAAATAAAATATTTAAAACTTCAGACACCATGAAAACTGTACAATGGTTTTAAAACTAGCATATTACTTAAATATTTAATGAATTCTGAAATTTTATTAACTTATTCCAGTCACTCGATAACAAATTAATATTGTTACTAATGGGATTTGCTATGCCAGTTTGTCTTAATTCAGAAAAATTTTAGTATTTAAAATATAAACTAATAATATTAAATTAAGTGTGGAAATGATTTAGAAATCTTAGTGTGGTATACATATTATTAACTCAAGACGAAACAGAGATATCAGTGTTTAATGGCTAGTTGTTAGATTTTGGTCAGTAGGATGCACTTTCCTATCAACCTTGGAACAGGAGAGGAAGAGACTCTCCTCTTTGTAATCTTTACACTATTCCTGGAAAACATTTATATAATTAGAATGTTAGTGGTTTTAAACTCTCTCCTCCCTAAACACCCTCTCTCTTCCATGGAAACTCTTGTTTTCTGAAAGCTCTGCTCCATGCTTTCCTCTTGCGTGTGAGCCACTACATTTAATTGAATAGCTTTCAGCATAGTGGGTGGGAGGTTATTTTCTGGACCAAGGGCAATTTCTGAGTGCTATATCACAGAGTAAAGTGTCGACTCCCCAAACAACTCTTAACTGCAAAATAGGACCTTGTGGACTCCTCCTCCCTTGTGATGTAATGTTAATAGACCTATATTGTACAGGTTGTGTGCATTCAGCCACAGCGGCAGTGCGGTCGTTAGTGCAATGACTCTGTTGTGTCCAGAAGACACATTACTGCTATGCATCTCCCCCATCATCTGCTTCCTACATTATCTGCTCCCCATCTTCTACAATGTTCTCTCAGCTTTGGAGAGGATGAGATAGCTGTGCCATTTTAAAAAGTAGTCAGTACGCAACAATCAATAATTTATCTTTCTTTCTCATCTGTGTGGGTTATTGGTTCTTTTCAACTTGACACAAGCCTAAGACATACCTTGGATGAAATACATCTAATTGTGAAAATTAGGTTGACCTGTATGCATGGTTATCCTGGATGGGATACTGCCTTGATTAATGATTGGTTGATTCGAGGTGAGAGGTGTACCTGTACCTGGTGCGTTCCGGATGGATAAGAAAGAGATCTGGCTAAGCCATGGGGAAGAAAGAAGTCAGTAAGCACTGTTTCTCCATGGCTTCTGCTTCCTTCGAGCCCCCAGGTTCTTGCTATGCTGTGACCTGGCTTCTTCCATCAGTGGTGGACTATTGTATTCAAGTGTAGGGAAAGAAATAAACCCTTCCTTTCCCAAGTCATTTTTGATGATGGTGTTTATTACAGTAAACACCCAACTTAAGACACAAATCTTATTTTTCTTGTGTACATTTTCCGTTATAGTTTTACCTTTACTTATGTTTATTAATATAATATTTTTATTGATTATATGGAAATTTCACATAATGCACTCTGATCGTATTCACCTCCCAGTCCTCCCAGGTCCACAACCCATGCTTGTAAACTCCCCCAAAATAAAAGAAGAAAAAAAACACAACATAAATTTGTATTGCCTTTATACTCACTGGAGTATGATAAAATGCCCAGTGGCAGCTCCTTAAGGAAAACTGAGTTCTTCCCCACCCGTACCCCTGCCAGAAGACCACAACTATGAAGACCTAACTTCAATTTCCCTATCACAGAGTTCTCTTCAATGGCTTCATATCTTGACTGTTTCTTTTTAGGTGTGTGGGATGGGGTTTGGAAAACAGATTATAATAGAAGCTTTTTGTGTGTCTTATTCTCCAGTGTGAGCCTGCAGTCATCAATAGCAGTGGAAGAGAAGGCTCCCTTGGCCTTTACAATCCATACCAGCACAGGTCATGGGCTTCCAAATGGTTCCTGACTACAGTCCAGTCCAGGACAATGACAAGATCTCAGGTGGCAGCATAAGCCACACACATCAACATATACCCCCCCATTCCCTGGGGCAGTCCAGACCATGGACATCTAGTTGGTTTTTTGGTGGTAGTACCAGCCATGGATATCCATACCAATATGACTCTTAGTGGCAACATAGACAATGGACACAAAGATGGCCTCTGGTGGGAGTACAGGCCACTGACATCTGCATGGTCTCTGGTCCTAGAGAAGCACAGGCCACATCAACAACCGCCTCCCCCGCTTCCCCCGTATGCTATGACAGCCATGGATATCCACACCAACCTGACCCTCAATGATGGCAGCACAGGCCACAGACATCAACAGGGACCTCAGGCAACAAGACCTGCGGCAGCAGGAGGAACCATGGATGCCAAAACTGTAGCATAGATTGTGGATACCAAGATGGCCTCTGGGAGCAGCATAGACCACGGGACTTTCAAAGAAGTCCAGTGCAGAAAATAGACCATTCTATATCTCAGATACATTGTCTCTGCTCAGAAGCAGGGCAAAGATGTCCTAGGCAACATTCATGGGCAGAATCTGTGCTAGCTCCAGGACCCTGCACAGCATCTTGCAGGCCCTGCTCTGCATCCACGTGCTTCCCAGTTCAGTGTAACCTCTTCCCATGCTTGTCACAACAGTGGAGTCTTTAGTTCCACTTCTCTCCACCATGCATGAGCTGCTCCAGTCCTCCAACTCTCCCTCCTCTCCTTCATATATGTTCGTTGAAGTGGCATTGCAAACTACAGTGTGTCACACAGTACACACACACACAGTTCAAAGTTTCTGTTGTCTGCAGCACCATAAACACTGGACCATTGCTCAGATTTGTCTTGGATTATTTTGCTGTTGACCAGAGTCAGGGTCAGGGTGCTCTTGCAGGTAGAGAGGTTGGATGTCTGGGACAGAACGTATGTGAGCTCTAGCACCACACACCTCTTTGCTTTAGATGCCATCTACTCCGAGGCTCAACTGGCACTACTGATGTGGCTGCAGCTTGCAGGTAGCACTGCAGCTCGCAGCTCGGAGGTCAGCTTCTTCCAACATAGCAAGCAGCAGAAGCAGCTTCATGCTGTGGGTTGCCCTGTGGGGATGCTTCCTTATTGCTACCTTCCCTTCCTTACAGCTCATGTAGTTTCGCCATTCTCCCATGCACACCATGCTCTATTCTGCCGTCTTTTCTTTCAGTTTTGTGAGTCTCCGTTTTAAAAGCATTTTCACATAGGACCTGCCCCTTATCTAGTTGTTCCGGGGACACTGCAGACTCTTCAGACTCCTCCATGGCTGCCTTCTTGTCTCCCCTCAAAGGAACTTCCACAGGTGTCTCAGGCTCCTTGGTGCAGGTCCTTAGTCCATGGCAGATGCTTGTAGTCACTGCCATCTTCAATCATGGTCATGCTTCAGGTCTTTGAAGGCAACAGCATGCTTCAAGATCTGGTTAAGCAGTACTACATACACTTCAGCAGCTTGTGGATGAAATACATTTTGGGATGGGCCCACAGAAAATATATATAAATATATATAAGCATATATATTTATAGACTATAAATATTATATAATAATATGTAAATATTGTGTAAAATACATATTATATAAATACATAATAAATATATGAATATATATCATTTTTTCTTTTATTTAGTTTTTTTTTTACTGTTCCCTCTACAGCATTGGTCCTCAACCTTCCTAATGCTAGCAATACCCTTTATTAGAGTTCCTCATGTTGTGGTGACCCTCAACCATATAATTATTTTCAGGGCTACTTCATAAGTATAATTTTGCTGCTCTTATGAATTATAATATAAAATCTGAGTTTTCAGAAGGTCTTTAGGCAAGCCCAGTGAAAAGGTTATTGGACCCTCAAAAGGATCGTGATGCAGAGTTTGAGTACCACTACTCTAGTGTGCATCTTCCTTCAAAACTATGTCAAAATTGTAACATGTCCTATATGTGTTAGAATATTAAGGACACATGATATCTACAGAATATTGTTTCAGGTATGGAAAGCACCCACGGTACAAAGGCAGCAACGTTGAATGTGACAATACACTGTGTGAGCATTTTGTTGCCCACTTCCCCATTAAATCATTAGTGTTTTTGTTCTCTCAATAAAAAAATCCATTTTAAGAAGTAACCCCTCACTCTGTCCTGGGCCCTATAAGAAGTTCAATTAAGGACCAAGGCTCTCTTTTCAGGATAGTTTAAATTATGTATAATAAAATATCCAGGATTAGTTTAGAAATGAATTATAAAATATACTGATCAAAATATAGAATATATTTGTATTGTATTCATTTATCATACATATACTTTTAAAATTGAAATATTCTGTAACCTGACCTATTTTTGGTTATTACAGCAATAGGAATTTCAGCATAGTAACTAGATTAATAGTACAGATGTTTATACAACTGTAATGAGAACATAAAAAAGAACAGAGATGAGACTCTGGGTTTCATTAGTGACAAAGTCATCAGGAATGTCTCTTGATCATAATTTTGATTAAAGTAATGTGAAGTCTCAACTAAGGAGCAATAGTAAAATGATGTGGCTGTGGTTTATTTTTTATCTACAGTTGAGTGGCTCCATTCTATCCACAGACCTTGTGTTAACAGCTCTTGCTATAAAGATCAGTCATCATGTTATTTCACATTTCATTTTGTATTATAACCCCCCAATGCCAGAGGTTTTTATACCTATGAAATATCTAATCAACCAGATATATTTTAATTGCTCCTAAAACAACCCCCTCAAAAATATCTGAGTTCCATTCAACAGTGTTCTAGGGAACTAGTAGGATCACTTCTCAAGAGACCTTCAATTGACGTAGCTTCTTAGTATCCTTGGGAACTAGACACACACACACACACATGCACACACACACACACACACCAAGCAAATAAAACCCCCCAAAAACTAAACAAAAACCTTATGCTAAGTTACAACATTGTTTAAACTCAAATATTTAAACAAGTAGACATAAATGAGTCTCTAACCTACATTACCTACATAGTTATTGGTTGATTGCCAGATAATTCATGTGTATTTGTGTGTGTATATATGTGTGTACGTGCACATTTTATATTCCAAAAAATCTCAACAATACACAAAATGGAAAGTGTATGAATATAGTATGCTAAGTCATCCTGACTCTCTGAATGCTTAGACCGTTGATTTAATTATTCTAAGTTTCAACACGGAGGAAAACAAAGGGGATGACATACACATAGGATCTATTACAAAATCTAGCAGAAGACTTGTAAATAATACTTGTAGTTACTCCTTATTGCTAAATTTAGGAAAATATACTCTTTGGAAGACAATAAATAGCCATATTTATTCATATTTTGTCTTTTTCATATTTTAAAAGGAAGAATATCAGTATTCACAGTAATCAGGTTTTTTTAAAAAAAATAGATTAGTATTCTATAATAGTGACAATCTCAAGTTCCTTCTCCCACTAGATAAAAAGTTGCATCAATCAGATGAAGGGCGTGGGCTATGGATAGTCCGTGGCAATGTGAAAAATGTTATGATTCTCCTCCATAAAACTGTAGGGTCATTACTGAAAATTCTAAAAAAATATATGAAAGCAAGAAGGCATGGCATGAATTATAGGAAAAGTAAATCTGTTTTTGTTCTTCAGACAATGGGAAATGAGGTAAATATTATGTCTTCTTTAGATTAAATAATGTAACTGTCAATGTGTAAAACACAGCAAAATAAGTATAAAATTTATCAATAAGACAATTCTGTGATTCTTGACTTCTCACCAAGTGGAAAACAGGATGCTTCTAAGATGGAGGTGTGAAGACAAAAAAATCATCCCACGAAGAGAGAAATTACATTTAATATGGAGTACTTGTCCCTTCCACTGCCCCTCCCCAACAGATCGTTAAGAATAATTCCCCTTGGCTATAGTAATATACACCTATATAATTTAAATATACTTATTAGAAGACTTTGACGTTTTAATGAGTAAGCTAACAGAGAACTCTAACGTACAAGGCAGTGAACGGCTATGCCTTGTCTCTCATGCTCCTAGATGAGACTCTGAAGCAATGCAAAACACAAGTGAACCAGGTAGAAGCAGCTAGAGGACAAGGATGAAGTTCCTTGCAAGATGCAGATTTTTGAATTCTCTAAGGCAGTCTCTTGATGTTGGAGCTTCAGTCTGTCCAACAGTGAGAGTGGTGATGAAGAGATGGTGATAAGGTCTTCTCACAGACTCTAACCATTAGGCTCAGTACCTATCTCATCCTAGGAAATACACAAGAAGACAAAGAAGATGAATACCAAGCGGAATAAATAGCCCAGGAGTGTAAGTTTTATTTTATTTTTTTATGCAGACTCATGCAAAATGCAGAACTGGACAAAGTCACATTTTTAAACTCTGCTCCCAGTAATAAGGTCACCTCCAAGGCTGTGAACCTGACTAGGGTTAAAGTAGCAAATGTTTCTAAATGAATTTCAATAGATTCATTCAGATCTCAGACTGGATGACGATCCTATAGAACAGACCAAAATAACAATTTAAAAACTTTACAAACCTGAAGGGCTGAAGAAGCATTTTCATTGGGAAAGAGATTGCTTAGCAATCCCAAGCTTTTCATGAAACCTGACATGTTGACACAAGCCTGTTACCATGGTTCTTGAGAAATGGAAGCAAGAGGATCAGAAGTTCACGGTCCTCCTCAGCTACACTGTGAGTTCAATGCCAGCTAGAACTACATTAAACCCAACATTAAAAACAAAAATGAAAGTCAGAAAACTGAATAACATCTTCATAACCTCGATGGTGCCAGTCAGAAGTTCCATTATGAATTTTTATACATTGTCTTGCAAAATATACAGAAACACTACATCAACATGCTTGAGATTATTTTAGCAGAATAGAGTGTCATAATGTCATACTCCATATGTGCAGGACAAATCAGATATTACTTGACAAATACAAACTAAAAAAAAAAAATCACAACCAAATCTTTAGCATGAGCTTACTTTGAAGTATTTAATATGTAAAGAAATGTATATTTATATGTTAAAATGTGTATGTGTATGAGTGACAGGTCTACACGGAGTTCGCAGGCGTCCAGGTTGTGGGTCCCCAGTTCCAGAGAGTGTCCCACGATGATCTCCCGCCTGAGGACAGAGTGAGAGCAGGGAGGGTCTGCTACCATGGTCTCTGACGCTGCCCCTGCCTGCATCTCCACTGTCCGTTGGTCTCCTGCCAAGCCTGATGTGAAAGGTCTGGGCCAAACGGTACAGAGCACAAGCAGGGAGAAGAGATTGCCTGCCCCCACTGCTGCCTCTGCCTGAGTCTCCGCTGTCTGTCGCCTCTCGGTCACTCCCAGGTGCTGCACCTGTCTCTCAGCCCTGACCTGGCCCAGGCTGGGCCAATAGGAAGCCGGCTAGCTGGCAAGGAAGCAGTTTGGTGCCCCAGGAAGGTTCCCGGAGAGCAGATCTCTCCCCAAGTGTTACAGCTCTTGCGACAGAGACTCTCGGACACCAGGATGATTCTCGAACGCACCTTTACTTCTCCAGGATAGAGCCCTTATATACAGTTTCAGGGTGGGTTAGGGTCTGGCAGCAGATAACGCCTATTGGCTTGGTCTGAGAGCTTGGAGATACCTCATCTACATGTAGGATAGCCTGAGGCACTGTTCCTGACTGATGGTCTTAGACCTCTCTTTGGGAGGGAATGTGGAGGGTCGAAGCTGAATGAAGAGAAACAGGGTCTGGGGGCAGAGCCGAACACCTGCTGTCCAGATACTGGTCTTGATACTGATTGTCTTTCTATGAAGTTGCCATCCATCCCTGTCAGCTCCTTCAATCCTTCCTCTAACTTTTCCCTAAGAGTCCCAGACCTCAGTCCAGTTGTTGGCTATAAGCATATGCATCTGTCTCAGTCAGCTGCTGGTAGAGTTTCTCAGAGGACAGCCATGCTAGGTTCCTGTCTGCAAGAACAACATAGCATCAGTAAAAGTGTCAGGGTTTGGAGCCTGCCCATTGGAAAAATATCAAGTTGACCCAGTCACTGGATTACTTGCTCCATTTTCCCCCTGTATTTCTTTTAGTTAGGAAAAATTCTGGGTCAAAAATTTTGAAGGTAAGTTGGGTGACTCCATTCCTGCACTGGGGGCCCTGCCTATTTACTGGAGGTGGTTTCTTCAGGTTCCATCTCCCCACTGTTGGGCATTTCAACAAAGGCCATCCCCACTGAGTCCTGGGGGTCTCTCACATTCCATTTCTTTGAGACTTTAAAGAGGTTTCCTTGGTCCCTATTCCCCACAGCTGCATAGCCAAACTCAAGGCTGAAATCAACCAATTAGAAAAGAAGAGAACAATACAAAGAATCAACAAAACCAAGAGTTGGTTTTTCTGGAAAATAAACAAGATAGGTACACCCATGTCTGAACTACTTAACTAAAGGGAACAGAAAACAGTATCCAAATCAACAGAATCAGAAATGAAAGGGGAGAGATAACAACAGAAACTGAGACATTTTTCTTAAACATATATTTTCTATAACATTTTAATTTTAGCCTTTCAAAGATGTATTAAAATCAGAATAATTCTGCTATATGTAGGTTTTCTTTATTTCTGTTTTTCAATAAGGTTCCAGTGTTGTAGAAAGTAAATCTTCTACATTGTATAAAACATTTTTATAGAAAACCATATAATGTATACATATGATTAAAGAAGTAGTCTAATATTTAAAGAAAGGCATCATAAGAAGCAACTGTTTTCTGTTCTATACTCCTTTTTCTCCCTGTTAATCTCTATTCAACACATTTTCTGCAAGGCATTTCTTTTAATAACGTTACAATTTATAAATAAGGTGCACTTCTCGTCATCATTCTTATACAAAATATGAGCATTGCACACTGGTCACTTTTGGTGTACTTAACTCTTCAATGGCACATTTATAAGTTCTTCACTTCATCAATAACATTTACCAACAGTTTTATTTTTTTTCTTGCCTCGAGTTTATTTGTAAAAACAGCATAGGACACTGGTCATCTGCAAATAGTGTGTGGGTAGGTGTGTCACGACAGTCCATCTGTCTTCACGTTGGCAGGAGCCTTTTCTATGGGGCCTTCACAGGGGCCTGGGCACTTTGGGAGCCTGGGCTGGAGCTTTGGCCTGGGCCTTAGCTGGAGCTTTGGCCTCTGCCTTGGTTTGAACCTTGGGCTTTGGTTGGCAGAGCCTACGACTTTTGGCCATGTAGCTTCGAATCCGCTTCCCAAGCTTGGGGTGAGCGATGAAAGCCAGGCGGCTGAGTTTGTGGCTGGGGCCCTTTGGCATCTTGGGCTTAATGGCCTGAGGCTTCACAAGGGCCTTAATGGCCTCTGCGTGTGCACTCACTGCCTTTGCATTGTTGGCCTGCATCTTCTTCAGGCCTTTCTTGTTGTGCTTCTTGGCTAAGAGCTTGTTCCTCAAGAACTTGGGGTCAATCCCCTTAAGAATCTCGTATCTTTGTGACGGGGTTTCTTGATGCCATTTCTGTGTCATTTGAGGGACTGGTTGTGTGTGGTGTGGTTCTTGGACTTGGCCATGTCTGCACGGTAACCCGCGCGCGGCTTCCGCAGCGCCTGGGACCGGAAGATATCAACAGTTTTAAATAGCGTATTTCTAACTTTGTCAAACCATTGTTGTTCTTTTTTTATTGCTTCAGATAAAGTATTTGCCATTTTTCCCTCCTTAATGATAAAAATATTAGCACTCACTCCCCCTGTTTGTTTTTCTTTTATCTCTTAAATATAGTCATTTTTTTATTGGATATTTTATTTACATTTCATATGTTATCCCCTTACCCCATCCCCCACCCACCCGGGAACCCCCCATCCCCTTACCCCTCCTCCTTCTTCTCCGTGGATGTAACCCCCACCTACCCCCTTCCACTCCCACTTCCCCACCCTCAAAATTCCCACCCCCTGGGGCGTCCAAATATAGTCATTTTTAAATAATTTCTTTTTCTTTGGGTTAATAATTTTGGTTATAGAACAGAGTACAAATTACTCTTCGTGCTTTGAATATAGTTACATTTTCATGCAACCATAAAATGAGTATGTAATCATTGATATTGGAATTTCTAATAGTAACAGGAAATGTGTCTTATTGACACACTGGTTTTCCTTTTTCTTTTTGGCTAAGAAGAAGTATCTGACAAAAGGAATTTAAGACACAAAGGGTTTAGTTTTGCTCACAATTTGAGGAATACATGGAGCAGAAATGTACAAGAGCAAATCAACAGAGTCTACAATCCAGAAGCAGAGAGCTATGAATTCTGGTACTCAACTGACCTCATCCTTCCTCATTTTTATTCGCATGGTATCACAGTCTGTGGAAGACTTGCCTTCAGATCCACAGTAAGTATTTTATTATAAGATAAACTTCTCCAGATATGACTTCAACAACATTCTCAGAAACAAAAGCATATATGTTAGGTGAATTCAAATTCATACAAGTTGATTTCAAAGACTAAATGGCATAATTTTCATATGACAGTTGAGAAGATAACTAAATTCTTTACTCTTGAGTGAAAAAGAACACATCAAAGAAAGTAACTGTCCCTCTGTCTTAAATGGATTCTTGAGTGCTGTTTGTGCAAATGGACTCAAATGTGTTTGTGTGTGTCTGTGTGTGTGTGTGTGTGTGTGTGTGTGTGTGTTCTAGAACTTCAAACCATAATTCTTTTGTGGTCTCCAGATTAAAAAAAATGTATATAGGCCTCAATTAGCCTGTATACTATTTTAGTATTAATATAATCCAAATCACAGGGAGTATTTAGTAACTACTTATGTTAAAATGTGCTGATTGATTATTTGGAATTAAAATTCATCTCAGTTGTTTATTTCATCTGCTAAATCTAGGAATCAACATGTTTTGACCAGCAAGATTACTATTACATGCGTTTCTATAAGAAATATGCCACCTCTCATCCAGTTTACTAAATAAAAATTTGATCATTTGGCCATTTAATCATTCTATTTCTTCATTCAGTGTGACTTGTGGGAAATTTAGAAAACTTTCTCTCTCTCTTCAGGGAGCAATGTTCGTAGCAAAAATGACCAATTCTCATGCTTGTGTTATTTCTCTAGAATGTTCTCATGCTTCTCAGCATGGCTTGTAATTTTTTATTTTCATTTTTGAATGATGGATTTGTTGCTATGGGCAGTATGAATACAAGTAGAAAGCATCCTGTATGGAGGTTTGTGTCAATATTATAAAAAGAATGCTTACCCATTTTAATGCTAGCTGTGCCTGTGAGTACAAATTGGAGATAGAGATGAATCCAGAAGCCAAATCAAGCTCTGCCTTCCTGAAGTATCAATTGGTCTCAGTGCTTGAGTGATTGTTTTGAAGAATTGGCAGAACCTCTGGACTGATGTGAAGATGGGAAACTTCTGACTCTGTTGAGTTTTAATCAGATAGGTTTGTCTAGATTAAGAAAAAGAGTTAAAGGCTTGTTTAAATCCAAGGAATGTTTAACCTGCTATTCTCAAGACTATGTAGTTGCTGAGATTGAAGGTGTTACACTTTTGCTTCTCATTGGCATCATCAAACAGTGAGTGTTTTATGCATGTAGATTATTCTTTATGATATAACATAAAATGATACAGCTAAGTAATAGCACTGCTAACAAACCTTTCAATTTTACTGTGAGCATAACACACACACACACACACATACAATACCACCACCACCACCACCACAACAACAACAACAAAACAAACATACAAAAAACTGAGTCTAGATAGATGTTCCTATTGAAAAGATAAAAGGCAACAAAATCTGGTAAATTAGTCCCAGTTATTTGATTCTTTGTATGGTTTTTCTTTGTGGGGAGAGGCAGACTTCTCATTCAATAGCCCAGGATGGTTTAGGGCAAGTATATCTCCCAGTGTGGTCTTGGTTTCCAGGTAATACCTGTATTACAGGTGTGAATCACCGTTCACTGCTCATTTTGCTTCCTGTAGTTAGTATCCTGTTTTTGACAGTTTCTTCGGAGTTTAGAACTAAGTTCAAACTCATAATCAGACTTGTTTTTACAAAAGTCTGAAAGTCTGAAGTTGAAAAATCACAACTCTGTCTTCAGATGAGAAAACGGAAACTCTTAGCTTTAAAAGAACTTGGTGCTGATCACAGGAACAAAACTGACTTTAACCACTGTGTGTTTACATGAGACTTCAAAGATAAGTGAGTGAATGCATAAACCACCATAAGAATATTTTGTATACAAATGGATTGGATACAAATAAAATATACACCTTAAGAAACTGTATCAGCTAACACTTCTAAGAACAAATCCAGTGGGATTTAAAACTTTTTTAAAACAACACTCTGTTCTTCATTCATTAGGTGGTTTCCATCCACGATCAGAATAATTTCTGATAATTGGAAGGAAAATAATGTCCTTTGAAAGTGAACTAAGTTACAATATAAAGAAAACATTAAAAAAACAGCAAGTGTTTTTTTCTTTTATTATTATTTTTCTATAACCATCTAAAATGCATTTGGTAAAAAGTAAATTTCACAATGAGGCAATCTCCTTAGGAAATGCTACAATAAACACAATTTTCTTTTAGGAGAACTTTCTGTGTTTTAAATCTCATTTTCTTTAATTTTTTTTTATAATACAGCTCAGGAGATTGGTGACAAAAACAACATAATGAATTTTGAGGCTGCATAATTTATGACTTCATACTCACAGGGACAGTTTTAACCTCCACTCGTATTTACATTTGCCCTCTATTTCCCAGATTCAAATGGTCTTTCTAAGGAGATTGGTTTCATGCGGAGACAGGATAGTAATCAGAAATTTCTATCTTACTCACAATAAATCAGAGCGATTTCTGTCCACATTTGTGGCCACCATTGAAATAAAATGTACCTCTCACTGGGAGATGCCTGTGGCTATTAACTGCTTGAGTTTTGATTTCCAATAAAGACACATTCTCAATTTGTTTAATGGTTCTAAATAGGGGTGTGGTTTCCTGGTATATTAGAACAATTTTACCACTAAAATTCTTTCATCTTCATAAAACTATGTGTTGGGTATAATCTTGTAGCAAGTATTTATGATACAGAAGGAGGAAAATGATAACAAATGTGTTTGTGTGTTTGTGTGTGTGTGTGTGTGTGTATGTGTGTGGTGTGTGTGTATGTTTAAATATTTTTAAAAACTTACTTGCAAACACAATCATTTTTCAATTGTTAGTATTTTACTGAAGCAAATCAAAACATCATGCTGCCTCCTATCACCTTATATAGAACAGGGTTATTTGAGAGGGACTGTAGCAGAAATGCACCAACAATAGCAAAAGATACATAAATTACTTGAAATTTTGAACCAGAAGATATTGGTATTCAAAAAGACCTAGGCAGCCCAGACAGCCCACTATCTATTTAACCACATAAGTGATCTAGACACAACTGCCTGATAACGACTGGTACAAATGTAGTAGTTTGAAAACTGTAAAAATCCGACATCTGGCCAGAACAATTGCTAAATGTGGATGGAATACAAGGACCTTGGGTTTGGGAGTGGCACCATCACAACAACATTATGGGCAATGTTGCTTTTCCAGAAATAAATCTGTGACCAAGTCATCAAGGGAATAGACACTGACTATGATAGAATTTAAGCAGCTAGGCCAGTTATGCTTGCTGTAAGTCACAATTCAGACACATGCACAGGGTGGAGCATCTCCAAAAGGTGATGACATTTCTTTATACCACCAACTAAATTGCTGCTGAGATGGTCCCTATGTTGTTTATATTTCTTATATTTTTTTATTTGTATATGTGAATGAGGGAAGGGATTCTGGAGATCAGAAGACAACTTGGTAGAGAGTTCGTTCCCTCTTTGCACTATGTGAATTTGGGGGGTGAACTCATGTCATTAGACTTGGCAGTAAGGACCTTTCCTGATAAGCCATCTAACTATTACCCAGTACTGTTTTATTTATTACAAACTGATCCATCTTTTCTTAAATTCTATGTAAGAAACAACAATTTTCTGATTCTTAATAACCCAGCTTTTTAAAAATATATTGTGTTGAAAAAAAAAAGGTGTGAAAAGAAAGGCCAGGTATCATGACAAAAAAAATGTGTGCTATGAATGAGCAATTTAGTTCTGTAAATATGTGGTTGTCCTCATGAGTTGAAATAAATGGAATCTGTGTCACAACTCAAATGGTCATGTTTTTAGCATGGTGAACATTACTTGTTTTGTTTTTTTTAATTTATTTACTTAGTCTAACAACCAAGGAAAGATCATTGACTCAAACAAAAGTCTTCTCAAATTTAATTAAATGCATAGATCCTTAGATACAGGAAGCTGAGAAAAAAATCCACATAGGAAAAAGCTAAAGGAATTTGTCTGCAGTCATTACAATGATTTCTGGGTAAAGTAAATGAAATTCTTGAAAACTAACAAAAGGAAATAATAAATTTCTCTCACAGGAAGACAAATTTGAGTGGCTTCATCTGACATAATGGGAGTCAGAGAGAAGCATCAGGACATTTTTCAAACACAGAGAGAAGCACCCTGATGCTGCATCTAGAAGAACTATCATATAGAAATGAAGGGGAGAAATCCATTTTCATATAAAAGGAACTTCAAAGTATTTACAGTTAGCACACATACCCTTAAGGAAGGTTAAAGGAAATTATTTTTAAAAGTATTAGAAGAGGGAACCTATGAAGATCACACAGAAAGAAACAACAGACAAAGATGATTCATGAGCTAGTACTACAGATTGTATTTCTCCTCATGAATTTTCTGAGTAATGTGCTCATTCCTACAAAGAAGTGCATAGGGATATAGCAAACAATCTTCCTGGAACCCATCAGTGTTTACATACCAAGCAATAGACATCAATCAATCATATAAGCTATAAAAGGTTTAGATCTGGAAGAAGTAAAAGAAAACAATACCTAATTATATCTTAGCATTTCAATGTTGTTTCATCAGCTGATAGAAACTCAAGACACAAAAACAGGAGTTTAAAAGAATTAATCTACATAATAAACTATAATACTTAACACACACAAAAACACACATATCCACTCTTGTAAGTGTATTAGTATTCAGGTAAATCTGCCAATGTAGACTATGCCATGGGCTACATAACAAACTGTAAGACAATTTGAAATTATTGAAATCTAGGCATTCATTATATACACTCTGAACATAATAAGTCCAACACTGGATTTTGTGACCCCAAACAGATGAGTAAACCACGTAAATACATGGTAATTCACCAACAGACTCCAGAAATCCATATCACATGCAAATCTCAAAAAACCTAGACACACACAGGGCTGAATAAGATATAAATATTACATATTCAATCCATGGAATGCACACAAACCAGTAAAGAGATGATAATTTATAGAACTAAAGAGTAAATAATGAAAAGACATACAGTGTTGTGTGTATGCATGTTTATGCAGCATACAATGGTATACTGTATGATTAAAGTCCAGTCTTCTTAAAAAGTGCTGTATGATTAAAGTCCAGTCTCTTTGGAAAGATGCAAAAGATGAAAATGGTTCCTGCATAACCTCAGACATTTGTTTTGAAGGCATAGAAAAGATTATTGTAATTTTTATGTAAATACATAGGATTTTGAAGATTTCTTGACAAAGAGAAATGAAGTGTTAAAATCACTCTATCAAATACTGTGATCTGTTTTTCATCAGTAGTAATCAAGACAACACAACATCATCACAAGGCTCCGCAGCAAGAAACAGTGAGCTGAGGATGCAGAAAGTAATAAGCAAACATCTCCATCTAACCTTATCTCTCCAGTGTTACAAAAGAAATTCGAATGAAGAAGCATAATTTTTGAGGCATTTATTTTAGATTTCAGATTTTCATTTTGTGAGACAAAAATTTACCTCTCTAACTCAGTCTGACTTGGAAGTTACTATGTAACCTAGGATGGCCTCAAGCTTATGCCAATTTAATTGTTCCAGTTTCCTGACTGCACTATATCTTTCTTCAAAATAGTTTCCAACAAAGCAAACTTGAAAAATATGTTTATGTTCTAGGCTTGGTATCTGTTAAATAAAGACAACTATGTGCTCATAAAAACTCCAGTGTCATTCCCTTCCCCACATCCTGCCTTTCTGTGTTTATAACCCCTGTGTGAATGAATTACGATTTGAGAAAAAATAAATTATAAAAAAAAAGAACTTAAGGAGAAGGAAATGCTGATTTTCATTATGTATGGTATACATATGCCCAATTATCATACCATATCTGAAAATATACACATTTTAAAGGGTACATTATGTATAGAAGATAATTTTTTTGTGGTCGATAAAATCAAACAAAGAAGGTTGTTTTTAAAATCAGACCCATAACAAGGAATTATAGACTAGGTTTAAATTGTATGTCATTTTTTTACTCCCCATAAAATTCAAAATCCTTAGCTCTGAATTAGTCCATCTGAAGAGAATTGAATATTGTGCTCTATAACACAACTCGACAAAAAAGGAATAAAATATTGATGCATAGAGCAATCAGACACCTACATCACCTATTACTCAGTGTTCATAGAGGCTAATATAGTTTATTCTACATTGCAAATTTATGCATCATATTTTTATATTATTGTATACTACTTTGTTACTTATGTATTATTTTGACACATTATGCATATTTATGCACTGCTAACAGTGTATGTCAGCTTTTCCAAATCATCCTACACCACAGGCATGTTCATGGAATCACGCATACACACATATGACTTATTAAAAACAACTAGCATTTATTACAGTTCTGAGTATTGTGGAGTTTCAATAAAGAATGTTTATCACACCTTTTAACTAGGTAGAATTCAAATTGTATTTGTTTTTTCCTGGTTTGTTGACTCAAGCTGAGACCTCTAGTCATATTTTCTGTTCCTGAAAAATAATTCTGTCCTAGAGGTCTCTTGTAGATTACAGATGTATGAAAACTTCAGAGTTGGCCAGAGGTGTAGGACTGTGTATTCAGAATTAGATTTCACAAGGCGTGATTATTTCCTTATCCTTCAGAGGATTTTACCTTTAATTCTATTATCTGAAATCTCAATCTGAGTAAGTGCTAGTTATGACTGAGTTGTAGCTGCCCCTCACACTGAAATCTGGATAAACACCCAAGATTCTCAACGTGAGATTTATTTTTTTAATTAAAAATAAAATATATTATGATCTTAATTTTCCTTCCTCCCAACTCCTCCTAGATTCTGTACACCTTTTTACCCACATTATATGTTATTAAAATACTTTTACTTGTATACATTGATATCTATGGACTTAATATGTTCCCCAGACATTTCTTAAACTAACCAAGCTTTGGAAACTATGATGGATATGAACTGGTAAGAAGACATTAGATTTTGAACTAAATTTTGAAGAAGAAATAGAAGTTAATCTTTTAGAAAATTCCAGAACAAAAGATCAGTAAGTCTAGAAGAGAAAATAAAAGCTGAGATGTCTCATAGGGTACCTACCATTGATCTGTAGGGCATTAGCCTATAAAAAGTCACTGGCTGGTGACTACACTGGATGTTTGGGATCTCAATGTTGCCACAAGTTTTTCCTTGGTAAGCCCTTCAACACTAAAATCATACCAGAGTTGACATACTTCAGTTAGCAAGTACAACTAGCCAGAAGCAGAACTATAGAGGCCAAAACACAAGGTTAGTACATTTATAGACTTTTCCAGAACTATGGGCTTGGATGGATTAGATCTTTGTTTTCCTTTTGGAAGTTAGTGCTGTCTACTTGCTGAGTTGTGGCCTGAATGGTGTTTGATCATACAACCAGTTGTGCTAAGGTCTGGAGATCATCTAAATCTGGGATCCTTTTACATACAATACACACAAGGTGACTTCAGTATAATAGAGGAGGTTCAAAAGTACAGAATTTGCATAAGTTACTTTTATAATATACATTTTTCAAGATGGTAGAATTTCCCTGGTGGTTCTTGGTGGAAGAATGAAATAGTTTATTTTGAAAAAAATGATATAGTTATGACATTTCTTGATATGTAGTTTTTTTTCCTTTCTTCTTAATATATCATGTTGTCCTCTAAGTGAATTGACCAAACATTCCCATTACCTGTTTCTATCCCAAACTTGAAGGAAAGTGAAGGTATTGTCCATCATCGCTTTGAGAACAATCACGTTTCAAATGACATAGCACAAATTATTGTATTGAATTCTTTTTAAGTCAAGGCATGAAGAGAATTTAAAATGAGCTAAGTAAAATTGATTGAAATGAACTGTAGCTTAGGAAAATCACTATGTAGAAATATGTGCTTTTAAGTAAGAGGTAGAGGTCAAACAATCAATAACCAGTCAAGTGGAATCCGAATGTCAGATAAAAGCCAAGCCAGGATGATCATGGTAAAGATATGTCCAATGGGTAATTGGGAAAGGATAGATGCCTGAGATATTGACTACTCCACAGAGAAAGCACAACAGGACCTGCAAAGAGAAAGGGAAAAATGGACATTTTGACTTTGTCCTACAAATTATACTGACCATAGCTAAAGTAGTTTTTCGTTTTATTTATTGTCATGAGCTATGTCATAAAATTGTATACAAAAGTCAGGTTAGTGTATCATCATATAACCAAAGGAAAGACTTATTGAATTAAATTGGCTCCTGGGACAAGATACTTTGGTATCACTTATGCAAATTCCAAGTGGATAGTAAATCAGAGGCACAGGGAGTGCAGAAACTCCTCAGTCTGAAACCTTGTTATAGAACTATAGCCCCATGCCCTTGATCCTATTCACCATGCAAGAGCTAATTTCTTTAACTCTAGCCTTTGAGTCTGTTTATTCCTTAGAATTTGCTGTTGGAAATATTAATCTACTAATGAAATCAAAGATTCCTCCAGGGCAGTGACATTTCTGCTGTACTTATTAGTATATTCTTAGTGCTTGGCATAAATTAAGTTTCAGAACACCACTGATGTTTGTACAGATGAGGGAGTGAGCAAATACATGTTGAGCAAGCATGCAAGTAAAGAAAAAGAACTCCTTTTACATTTTCTATTTGGTTGACTTCTGATTATTGGTCGTTATTGCATGAATGATAATTAGGTTCACAATGATAATTAATTAATTAGCATAAAATTACAATAATTGTGAGTTAGCATCTTAAATCTTGTGTTGATGGTAATCATTTTTTGGTGAAATTTTTGAGGTTTTAAAGATGACAGGAAGCTGCAGAGTCAGGATTTGAGCTGAGCTAGTCATGTTTCCTAAAGAGCATCTTCAAAGCCAGGTATAATCATGGTGAGAAGATTACCATCTAAATTGTGAGCACCTATAAAAAGGGTTTTCATTAACTGTTGATTTTGAGTGTTTTATGTAACTTATAACTTCAGCTCATAGCTTAGTATCTCAACTGTAAAGTAGAATCATGTCCTGGCCATGATTTTATGTAGTTAAGAAATGAGGAGAGCAGCACAAGTATATTATTTATTTGTTTATCTGTTTGTTTATCTATCTGCCTATCATCTATCAATCTATCTATCTATCTATCTATCTATCTATCTATCTATCTATCTATCATCTATTTGTGTGTGCTTGTGCATGTGTCTGTGCTCGTGCCTATGTCTTTATCCATGCAGAAGTCAGAGGTAGACACTGGTTGTCTTCAGTGGTTGTTCTCCAACTTATGTTTTGAGGCTCGATCTAGTACTTGAATGTGGAGCTCACAAACTTGACAAATCTAGCCAATCAGGTTGTCCTGTAGGTTCTCTGTCTCCACCTTCCCTGTGGTAGGATTACAGTTGAAACGGCAGAATAGCATGCTATTTATGTGACCCTAACCCATTCTACTTGTTTGTATGTCAACCATTTTACCCATTCAAGCAGTCTCTCCTTCCTTATAAGTAAAGCTCTTTTAACATGGTAGGTATTAGTAATAGCATCACTACAGTGATGACAGCAGTGATAGCAAGCAATCCAGTAAGTCATGGGGATGTAAAAATTAACTCTTTAAAAATATACTCATTAATTTTTCTTTTATGTATATGTCACTGTGTGTATATATGTGCACCAGATGCATGATGTTGTCCATGGAAGCCAGAATACAGTGTCACATGATGTGAAGCTGGAGTTAAAACTGCCTGCAAGGGACTATTTTGGGTGCTAGGAAGCAAAATGGTACATTTTCAGCAAGAGAAGTAGTTCTCTTAACTAATGAATGATCTCTGTACCTCTAGGAATTTATTTGTTTAATCTTGGATGCTTGCAATGGAACCCATAGCCTCATGCATGCTAAACTTAAGGTCGAAACATCCTCCCCTCAACAACTTCTAGTTGTGCACTTGTCATTGGTCTTTAATTGTAAAATGAAGAAGCAAAATATTAGAGTTCTTTTGTCCCAAACAATAGTCTTCTTTTCACCATCCTAGAGAAGGGGTAAAAAAAAAATTAAAGCAGAGGCTATTGGCTTTATAGGTATGCAGAGAGGGGCAGTTAATAGAAAAAATGAACCAGAAAAAAACCTGCAATTTTCGCTGAGCTTTGAGAACATTCACTTTATTAACACTAGCTAAACTTTCCTCTGTTACTTTGCTGATTTTTTATATTTATACATTGAAGTTAATGTTGCCCAAGTGTAGATGTTTAGAGCGTTTTGACCTAAATGACGTTTTAAAAAGACCTACCCCATTAGTCTTTAAATGGTCCTCAGAGAAAAGCAAATTAGATAAATATGACCCTAATATTACATCTTAGGGTCTCATATACTTAGACCTCCAGAATCAATAAACAAAACAAAACAAAAACCAACAACCAACAATAAACAAAAACCAAACAACAACAACAACAACAACAACAACAGAAAGTTCCCCAAAAGACCACAGATATAAGGAATCATGTAACTAAAAATTCAGTTGAGAAACAGGACTCATTCATATGACTATAATACTTCAGCTGCATGCGAGTAACTCAGTATTTAATTTATATGTGCAAATCAAGAATTTTCAACACCAATATTCTAGTTGTGATAAAAATAGTTTGACTGTATTCCATATTGATAAAAAAAAAAAAAAAAAAAACTCACAATCCCTGCCTGAACAAACCAGGAGTTACACTCAAAGACAACATGCTTTAGCTGGCATTGATTCTCGGGTTGACTCTGTACAGTGTTTGAAGAGGCATTAATTTAATCGGAGTTAAAATCTGCCTGAAGCAAGAACTCAGCAGCTTGGGAAATTGAGCCTTCTGTTTGTCTCATTTTTTTTATTGGATATTTTATTTATTTACATTTCAAATGTTATCTCCTGTCTAAGTTTTCCCTCCTCAAACCCTCTATTCCATCCCCCTCACTCCTGCTTCTAGGAGGGAGCTCCCCCACCCACCCACCTACACCCACCTCACTGTTCTAGCATTCTTTTATGTTTCTCTCATTTTTAAATACACTATTTGGAATTTATGGAATTCACATGACTTTATTGTATAGATATGACTTATGCGTTGTGTGTAAGATTTACAAACACTCATACTAATCATAATTTGATGGAATGACACTAAGATCATTATATAAGAAAATCTTATGCTTTACACATAATGATATTTTGAAATATATTAAATAACATATTTACAGTTTCACTATTTATCAGCTGTGTTATTGAAGAAGTCCATTGAAAACTTACCCTACCTTCTCTGAGCTTCCCTTTTTTATAGTGAAATTGTAATAACAATGATTGAATTATTGAGAGTTAAATTATACTGTACACATATTCTAAGTCCAACATCTGCCACTGAGATTTCTCTTTACAAAATGAATAGTCAAAATATGAGCTAGTCTAATTCATAGATTTTTATATATGAGCATACTAAATCTCAAAGACAAAAATTAAATTGACTAAAGAATTGTAGTTACCTAGTGGCAGAGTTGACATAGAAACTACAGACTCCTACTGCCCTCACCAATATTCTCTTTAGCTTGAAAATAACAGTAGTAGAAATTGAAGACACTGAATTAAACTTCCATATAGGAAAAAACTGCTTACCAAACAAGGATGTACAGGAAAGAATTAGAATATAGCTGCATGTCAGATGACTATATTGTCCATGACACTCTTCTCGTATATCTATTTTACATTGATTTTTTCAAATAATTTTTATCTTACTTCGTAGAGAAATGCAGATAGAGCAAGAAACAGCACCCTCAGGTCATAAGTAATTATGACACTGCTTCTTGAAAATTGAAGTAATGAAACAAAAGACAGACTGTTCAAGTAGCTTATGATTCTTATGTTTTTGATGCTATTCTTCTGTTATTATAAGTTAAACATTTTTAGGGAGTTCCCAAAAAGTGAATTTGTCCTAACGACTGGGATATATAAATGTGTTTGTTTGAGTCATAAAGAGGAAGAATTTCCAGATGGAACCTCTGTTACTGATCAGTTTCATTTAAAATCATTCTAGACTACTAATGAGTGTCCATTGTAATCACAGGTATCAGTAAGAGTGAAACAGGGAGTCAAGAATGCTACAGAAACATCATTTATTTGGCTTTTGGCAATAATTAAAGAGATTTTTGATAGAATCTGGGCAGTGTAAACTGGAGAAAAGTCATGACTGTTAAAATTTTTAGCTAAAATGCCTAACAGTGGGGGTATGGTACCTGATGAAACCATTCCCTTTAGTTAGGTCTCTTGTGGAGGTATGGGGACACCATTTCCTCCTTCTAAAACTGTTGACTGAAAATTGTTCCTGTCTAAAAGAAATTCAGTGACAAAAATGGAGCAGATACTGAATGACTGGCCTAATTTGGGATCCATCCCGTATGAAAACATGAAACCCTGACACTATTCTTTTTTTTTTTTTATTGGATATTTTATTTACATTTCATATGTTATCCCCTTACCCCATCCCCCACCCACCCGAGAACCCCCCCATCCCCTTACCCCTCCTCCTTCTTCTCCGTGGATGTAACCCCCGCCTACCCCCCCACTCCCACTTCCCCACCCTCAAACTTCCCACCCCCTGGGGCGTCCAGCCTTCATGAGGTCAAGGATCTCATCTTCCATCTGTGCCCAGCAGGGCCATCCACTCTTACATATTCAGCTGAAGCCCTGGATCCCTCCATAAGTGCTCCCAGGCTGGTGGTTAGGACCCTGGGAGCTGTGGTTGGTTGGTATTGTTGCTCTCCTCATGGTGCCACAAACCCTTTCAGCTCCTTCAGTCCTCACTCTAACTCCTCCATTGAGAACCCCATGATCAGTTCAATGGCTAGTTGTGAGCCTCTGCCTCTGAATATGTCAGACTCTTGAAGGCCTCTGAGGGTACATCCATATCAGACCCTTATCGGCATGCACTTCCTGACTTCCACAACAGCATCTACCTTTGGTGACTGCACATGGGATGGATACTCAGGTGGAAAGGTCTTCAAATGGCCTCTCCTTCAGTTTCTGTCCCTCTCTTTGTCTCCATATTTGCTCCTTGAGTATTTTGTTGCTCCTTCTAAGAACTGAATCACCCCCACTTGGTCTTCCTTTTTTATGAGCTTCATGTGGCCTGTGAGTTGCATCTTGGGCATTTCAAGGTTCTGACACTGTTCTTGATGTCAAGATGTGCTTGCAGACAGGAGCCTCGCATGGCTGTCTTCTAAGAGGCTGTGCCAGCAGCTGACTGAGACAGATGCAGATACTAACAGCCAACTATTGACTGAGTTATGAGACCCTTATGGAAGAGTCAGGGGAAGGATTGAAGGAACTGAAAGGGGCAGCAACCCCGTAGAAAGAACTACAGTATAAACTAACCTGGACTTTTGGGAGCTCCCAGAGACTAAGTCACTAACGACAGAGCATACATGGGCTTGTCTGTGGCCCCTGATACATTTGTAGCAAAGGACTGCTTCGTCTGACCTCCGTGAGAGAGGATGTGCCTAATACTGTAGAGACTTGATGCCCCAGGTAGGAAGGATGCCCCGGAGGGAGGGGATCCTCTCACAGGTGAAGGAGAGGAGGGATGGTGGAAGAACTCAGTGAAGGAGAACCAGGAGGGGGCAACAGTTTGGATGTAAATAATTAATTAGTTAATAACAACACAAAGGTTTAAAAAATTTAACGCAAAAAAAAGAGTGAAGGAGAACTGAAGTTATTGCCCAGATGTCTATATGCCTTATAGAGTTGGAGATGTGGTGTTTGATTGATAGACTAGAGTGATTGGTGGTTACTAGCTGGGGCTTTATGCAGATGGATTTTACAGGATTTTACGAAAGCCATGTGCCTCACCAAAATCTATTACTCATCTTACTTAATTGTGCCCTTCAGTTATCTCAGTTTTTGACTTGTACTACAGGAGATTGGGTGTTGTATGACTACTTTGAATGTTGTCCTCTGTTCCAGCAAGACCAAAGTGGCCTTACCTATTTGTTGAGGTTGGATCTGTGTTGTGTTACATGCAGGTACACACACACACACACACACACACACGCCAAACACAAAAGCCAATGAGATTAAAATGATCACTCTCCTATAGTGAAAACATTACAGAATTATATGTATACTATTTTAATAAAATAATTAAATGTCATATGCCATTGCATACAGAAGTATATTTTTAAATGACAAGAGAATAAAATCCAATAAAGTCGACAAAGGTAACTACAGAACAATGTGTATGAATTCAAAGATAAATATATCATTTATTTTGCAGTCCAATTCCTTAGGACAATAGAAAGAATTGAGGTAAATATATCTATTCCCATAATATTATTTTCTTCATCACCATTATGCTTATATTCGTCCTCTAATTCATGCCAGTACTACCCAGTGAACTTCTAACTGATTTCTTACTCACACTTTTTCTCTGTTCTAAATTGAGTATTTTGCATACCTAAAAAAATGAGTTGAATAAAATAATGAAATCAGTAAACAAATAAAGACAAAGTGTTGATAAATTGCTGTAACACACTTTTTAAACGGTGCCTAAAAGTTTAGAAAAAAAAAAGACCCTCTTGATATAATCAAATATTCTTTAAGACAGGTTTTAAATTTACCAGTTACTAACTAAGGGTCCTTATCTCACTCTTTGAGTTTAAATCTACGTTATGTCACCTTAAATACTTTGCATGATGGTAGGAAATGTCAAAGAATATTTTGTTTTTCCTAATTAATGCACATATTTTATTTCAAGTTGTTGGTATAAATAATAGTTACAATGAATGGTGAAAACACTTCTATGCGTTTGTGTTTACATAAAAGGCTGAACTTCCATAATTCCTTAGTTTTGGGACAACATGCTTGCACTCTGTACGAATCTCTTTGATCCAGTTCATGTTACTCATCAGTAAAATGTAGATGCTGAAGTATGTTATGTAATATGACTGAAAATTTGAGTCCATATTGAATATAAAATTGTGAAAGAAAACTTTTTAGCATTCAATATTGATAGATGACACATTATTTCTGCTCTTTCAGACAAATGTGACAGCCAGAATGTAGTTCTAGTATTGAAGTGATAAATGCACATAGATATTATATGGAAAAATAATGAAGTATAGGAAAGGAGATTTGGATATATATACATGTATATGTATATGTATATGTATATGTATATGTATATGTATATGTATATGTATACGTATATGTATATGTATATATGCATATATATTAATATAATTTCATTATTTCTCCTTCCCTTTCCTCTCTTCAAAACCTCCCATATCCTCTTCCTTGCTCTTTTTCAAATTCAAAGTCTCTTTTCTCATTAGTTGCTTTTATTCATATACATGCAGACACCAGCCAACTGATTACATGGCTCATGGCTCATGTGCACAGCACATACATTATGTGTTCTAGAATTTATTTTGGACATGCAGACATTTCAGGTCTTCTAACCAGTATGGTTGGTGCTGCACAGGTATAGCTGACCCTTACAGTAGCACAAAAGAGGCTTTGAGTTTGAATATAGTATATTTAATGATCGATATTGTCATATGTGGTTAGTGGCTACTCGAAGGGCACTGTTGGAGTTACAGCTACCCCAAGTTAAATTTTCTTAATGGAGACT
Organism: Grammomys surdaster; assembly: GCF_004785775.1. Lineage (NCBI taxonomy): Eukaryota > Metazoa > Chordata > Mammalia > Rodentia > Muridae > Grammomys > Grammomys surdaster. The sequence goes on along the minus strand of NW_021604646.1, from coordinate 5,487,985 downwards.
CACTTGTGGGTATTCATTATTCAAATTTTAAACCATTACCTCTGAGTTTCATTTGCATAAGTCTTACACAAGTCCTGAGACATTTTAAGGAATCAATTTGAGGAATAGCCTTAAGAAGTTATTTCAAGGGTTTCATTCAGGGTAGTTGATCATCTTTATCCGTGAGACATCCTTTGAGCTTATCTTTGGGTCAGTTCCTGGAGATCTCTTTTATTGTTCATTGTCTTTGCTTTACATGGGTTTCTTCACTACTTTGATCCCATTTACTCCCCATCTGACCTGTGGTTCTGTCCCAACAGTCCAGAAATAAAACTGTATTTTAGATTCAGAACTACTTGTTTAACATATTTTCATGTATTTTTAAATATGTGCTGGTTTGAAATTCTGTTATCATTCCTCTTTAAAATTAAACTTTCTAGAGAGTCAAACTTTACTGTAAGTGGCATAAGGTATCCTGGTGGCTGATGACAGCCTCTAGGCTACATTTAGTAATGTACATTTTTTGTTTCAATCTTTAAAATATGTTCAAAGGCCCATGGGATGGAAATGAATTTTAAAAACTGAGAACACTTCAGGCCCAATACTTTGATTTTCAGATGATCAAATTGATAACTAACCCAGTCAAGACCAGATAGCTAATTATTGCTGTTTTGATTTCTATGTATGGTCTTAGGGGTTATGGACAAAACTTGCCATGATCAAAGATTATTGATAACTTGATCAATACTTGAAGACTTATTGACAACTCATTTTCTGAGAAAGGTTGTATTTGAGCAACTTCATGAGATGAAATCTTGTTTCTGTGATGTTCTTGATGTAATTAAATCAATTAGTTCATAAAAAATCCTAAAAATTAGCTTCCCTAACAGATTAAATAAAATGATTACTAATAAACTAGAAAGTGTACAGAATGTAATTGTGTACTGGCTTGATAATATCCTCACACAGTGAAAATTTCTCTTTTGGTTTCTGTTACACTGTAGTTTGACTTGAATTCTCATTCTTGTGGAGTTCCAACAATGAGATAGCTATCGAGGATGTATATATTTCACTTTCAAGTACTGAACAGAAGAAGTTAAGGTGTCTCTTGGAGTTATCTCTTCACCAGAAAAAAAATAATCTTTCATACATGTCTTCAGTGGACATTTTATCATGTCTGATTGGTCAGAATTTTGACACATATTGGCTTAGAGCTACAGAAAGAATCTAGTTGTTTCCGGATGAATCCATTTGACTTTGGAAGAAAGAATCCAGTATTTTCAATCTTCCTAGAAGGAGTCAATTTTGTATGGAAGAAAGGGATTTGTTTGTGGTCAGGTAAATAATTTCTTCTTGAAGAGAATATGTACTTGCTATGGGTAGATTAAATTTTTATAGAGATATAGAGGTGGGTTATAAAGACATATACATTTTAGAAATGAGTATAGAAAAGTTTCTTCCTAGCGGATACCATTGAGGAATTTATGTTTTTTAGAAAATGGAGAAAATAAAGCAATCACTGAACAAAAAGAATGAGCAATAGACAGCAGAAAGCCTCCTGCACTCAAATAAAATAAGTCTCTACTATTTAACCAGACCAAAACTAGAGGAGGGAGTATAGAATAAATTCTTTACAGCTCTCAGTCTTATATTGAGCTGCCATTGAATAAGACAAACAGCCGACAAGTGCAATGCAGAGAAACACAGTGTGAATCAAAGGAGGCAGTGTTATTGCCTTCCACGGCAGCGCTTTGACTAGCGTCAGAGTACTATATCTGGTATTTGTCACTATTTCTTAGATAGGGAATAATTTCTCTTGAAGGACTATTGCACAGAGTCAGTTAGTGTTACCAAGATTCTAAGATTTAAGATGTAAAGAAGCATGCTAGAAGTCATGCATTTGTTCACTGGGAGGTAAAGGGGAGTTTAAGATTCCCATTAAGCTTATGCAATTTCCATCACTAGCAGAGACTATTTTTCCCTCTCGTTTTTACCTCCTCTTTCTATTCTACTGTTAATTCACTGGCTCACTACTTCAGCTGCAACACTTTATGGGAGGAGCAAGGGAAGCAAGGTGGCAGCGTTGCTCTCTGAGTCATGAGCCTGAGCCAAGAATAACACACGCTTCTTGCCTGCTCCAGGACAAGGTAGTAAATGCGTTTTGAGACAATGACAGAAGGTGAATAATTGACATATATATTATGATATGAACAGGAAGCTGTAGGTTTGTAGGTTGACAACCACAGTAGGATGGGACCATCCATTTTTGTCTACAGAAAAAGAGATAAAACAGTGTGGCTCATTGAGACAATTTTTGCTGTAGTAGAACAGATTCATACACATTCTGGATCCTTGTTCCTTGGCCATTGTGAAATTTGAGAAAGTTCCCTAGCCATCCTAGCTTCTCCATTGGTAAGCAGAGAAGATAAAAATAGGACTTATATATATTTAGATTGTGGTTGTATTAAATGAGATAATGCGACAAATCACCATGATCAAATTTAAAGTGTTAATGGATATTAGCTTCAATAATTAAAGCCAATAGTTGATATTTCAGTTGCACTTTTTAGATAAGAAATATGAAATGACTCCAAGGGGTCAAAGTCAGAATACAATAGAGATATCTGCACAACCATGCTTATTACAGCCCTATTCTTAATAGCCTAGCCAAGAAATCACCCTTTGTGTCAGCCAGTGAAGGAACAGATAAGAAAATACAGTACATATAAAATAAGGTATAATTTTTTTATTAAGAATAAAATCATATCACTTACATTAAATTATATGCAACTGGAGGACTATCAACCAAAATTAAATGATATAGACCCAAAATGACAGGTATTATACTTTTTTACTCTAATTAAGGAAAGCTAAAAATATTACTGAGTAAAATAAAATAAGTCAGAAAAGTAGAACTCCTAAGGAACAATAAGTGGATCAGCAGGGGTCATCTGGTTGTTTAAATGTGAGTAAAAGAGAAAGAAAGTTGATCACAAGAACTTCAATGCATATGAGAACTTGCAATCATAAACCCCAACATTTTGTATGCTGCACAAGCACTTGTAGACACACATGTGCTTATACACACTCACAAACAGAGGAACACACACACGCACATGTACTGCTCTAATATTGAAAGTCTTCAAATCCTGCACGGTTCATCTTTAAAGATTAGGCCTGAATGCCTCTTTAAATGTTAAGTAAATTCACTCCATGCTTAAGCAATACCTCCACTATTTGGCATGAATGGCTGAGAATATGCGCGATTGTCTCATGGCTCTTTGTCTTTCATATTAATCTTGATATTTAGCAACTCTTGGACCTTGAAAACATTGTTTAAATTCTTTGTGACGCAGATCATTGTTTTATAACCTGGGAACAATTATAACAGTGCACCATAAGGCTGTCACTGAGAGTTGCATGAACTTATTTTGAAAATCACATCATACATGATATAGAGAAAAATTTAAAAAATAATTTAGCCCTTTTTTTGATAGGAAGAAACAAGACTCCACCAGTTATATGTGAAAATAGGCTGAATCCCAGCAATGCCTATCGCAAATACAAAAGGCCATTCTATTTACAGGTTTGATGGGACTAGAACATGATCATAGTCTACATCTATTACAGATTGTGCCAAAAATAAAAAGAATATAAATAAAATTGAGTTACTTTTTACATTCTGAAGGTGAGCACACGAAAAGATATTACAAAGCAAGCAAGAGAAAAGAATTTGTTGTTTCTCAAATTTGGAATAGGGAAATGATTCTCTTCTTTCTGATGTAATTGTTGAAACATCACAACACTTTCTCTTTATTATTAATGCAATTTTATTACATGACATATTTTGATCTTCCCTTTCTAAAAGTCACAATATTTTATTCAAGGAAATAGAATACAAATAAGTATGTTTTTTTATTCCAGTGATCCATAGATAGCTCATTTATCTTCAATATAAACAAAAAATTTAAAACATTTTGTAACTTTTAATTTTTGTTTATGTTTTGTTGTTTATTTGATTTTGTTTTTTGAGATTATAATATAATTACATCACTAACTCTTCCCTTCATCACTTTCAAATTCATTGAGTCTTTCATTATTGTTATATGACTATATATTCATGTATTATATATATTCATATGCATACATATTTCTAAATGTAACCATCTCAGTCTGTGTACTGTTATTTGTGTGTATGTTTTCAGGACTGACAATTTGATATTAGACAGCTATTTGTTGTGATCATCTCTGGAGAACACTATTTCTACCACTTTCAGAATTCTTACGTGTAATTCTTAGTGAAGGCTGGAGGCTTCATAGGCATTTCTTTGTCCACTTTTGCATATTTATAGTTGCTATACTTGTTCAGCTCATGTTGAGGCAGTTATCTTAGCGGGACTTTATGAGTGTCACTTCTGACATTACAAGGAGATATTCTTCCACAGCAAACCCCTAATCTTCTGGCTATTAATTTTTTTTTTACTCCCTCTTCTTCAATGTTCCCTGAGCCTTAGGTAAAGAAGTTGTTGTTTTGTATATGTGTCCATTGGAACTGGGCACCATAATTGTGCATTTTGATTAGCTATATTTGTGTTTGTGTGTGTGTGTGTGTGTCCAATAGATAGATAGATAGATAGATAGATAGATAGATAGATAGATAGATAGATAGAT
>NW_021604646.1:5421903-5483325 GCF_004785775.1 Grammomys surdaster | reverse complement strand
GATAGATAGATAGATAGATAGATAGATAGATAGATAGATAGATAGATGGTGATCTTTTCTGTTGCCAAGATAATTTTTCTTAATGAGGTTTGAAGAATACACTTATATATCAGTATAAAAACTAATATTTAGAATATAATTAATGATTATGCTGATGTAGAAAAGAAGTTTTGTTGATTGTTCTCTAAAATCTATGACTTTTCTATCCCTAGGAGTTTTGCTAGGTTTCCATTACCCATTCTTTTTGAGTATGTATTAACTGCACCTAGAGAGCTGTTGTTTCCTGCCAAGGTATGTGTGCTACTACTCTACCCTTAGAGCTATCGTGCTGGTCATTGTGGTGGTTCACGGATGGAACAACTGGGCAGCACCGTTGGTTATCTCTTCCTTTGGGAAGTATGCACACTGGCAGGCATCCAGGAGGAGGCATTCAGATAAGTTCAAGCTCGGGACCTCATAACCCTCTGTCTGAATGGCATGATGTCTTCAGCAAAAGGTTTGCCCTTCATCTCTATGGAAAATCAAGGGCAATAGAAATAGCTTATGTGTCTTAGAAGTCTCTTGGACAACTTTTACCAAAACCTGAAAAGAAAGCTCTTCATGCTTGGTGTAAAGGCTTTTTTTAAAGGTGGTCTTCGGATTTTGGATGGATCATTATCAACCCAGTTGAGAAAATATAGTTTGATCATTTTTTTCTCATCCCCCAAATCCTTGAAGATCCTAATCCCACAGTACCCTCTCAATTTCTTTCTTTCTTTCTCTGTATCAATGCCCCTCAAAACCAAATACCCAAACAAAAAGTGAAAATCAAAGCAAACAGATGGAAAGCAAGAAAAAGAAACAAAATGAGCTACACTCTCACATCCCTAAACACAAACCCCATTTTATTTTGGACAACTCCTGTGCCTAGGCCCTTCCCTGAGGTGGTTGATATACACTGTGATACCTTATTGAAGAAAATGATTTTTCTGTTTCCAACAGGAATCTATACTAAAAAAGCCCCTTGGTTAGAATTGGAACTTTTTGTCTATTATCCTTTCTCCAAGATTGGATTTTGAAGCAATTGTATTAAAGACTTGCTTGGAAAAGCTTTGTTGCCTCTTTGTTTAAACCAGAGTCCACATTCTCAACAAGCAGATGCATCTACAAACTTAGTTATTGGAGTGTTCAGACAGGCAGTATCCTTACAAATACTGTCCTCCTACTGACAGAGACACAGATATCTTCCAGCCTATGTACTACATTCTTGTCAGTTCTCTTTTATGCCATTGGAATGTGCTCTTTCTACTTTAAACAAATTGACATTGAAAACTCAACCACAGACACTCTTACTTTCTAATTTTGTATTTGGGCATTCTTAGAAATGATGGCTTTTGATATTCTTTATATTCATGGAACTTCATGAATTCCAAACTGATGTTCTGTCAGCATTCAGCTCCTCTCTGCTCTTTGATGGTATAGCTAATTTATCATGTAATGGGGTCAGCTAGTTTCTTACCCCAGTCTATAAACATGTTTTGGGGTAATCTCCACATTGCATTATTCATACATACCTCTGTTGATAGCAGTGTTCTAATTACAAACTGTATCACAGCTCAATTGCTTCATTCTAGCATAAATCTTTTAGATGAAATTCCATTTGCATGGTCAATAACATCTAACATATATTTGATATTTTATTTTGTTCTAAATGTTATTCTATTTGACCATATAGATTTTTCTTAATGGTCAAATGACACTTTTGACATCGCTACTATTGTCCCATGCTTGTACTCTCACACCTGTATAGATAAGGAATCACAAGAAAGAATAGACATGATAGTTTCCTTAAGGCCACATACCATATGAGTGACATAGCTATTATTTGAAACCAAAAAGACTGAGCACAACAGGAAATTATAAGATCATTTCATTTGAATTTCATTACTTAGCAACTAGAATAAATATGTCCCTATGCCCCACCATATGAGGGAGCGTCCTTGGAATCGATGGTAATTAAAATTCTTGTGGAACAACAGGTTAGGTGAAAGGTCTCACCTAGAATCCTAACTTCTGCTTTTGCTGTTATGGATGCATTAAGTTGTAGAAAAATATAATAAACAGAAGAAACATTCAAAAATTAGTGGTTTGTAGCCAGTTATGTGTGAGATTCTCTCCTAGACACTAAGAAAAAGCCTCCCACCTTACAAATTACAGATGCAAATATTACAATAAAACACCAAGTAGTGAAATCCCAACTAACCATGCAATCAAAGACTGAGATCTTAAACACAGTTGCATTTTGCATAAATAAAATTTCAATGTATTATGAATCCTATAGCAGAAAGCTCATTTCCTTTTAAATGTTATTCTTGAAATCCACAGCAGTCTGGTATCATGCAGGCATGCATAAAGCCTCCATTAACTACTGTGCCCAAAGTTTCATAGCTGTGGCATAACAAGCTTTGGAATTTATGGAACAATTACAGAATTATAGAACAATCAGAGCTTTCTGTAACTGCGACAACCACAAGATCGACTCCACAGGTAGGACTTCAGGAAACTGTAATGTTCTTACAGCAAATGCTTCCAAAGTGTTCTTGTTATTGTCTCTCGCTTTTTGAAACACGGGAATTTGTGCTTTTGCATATTTGTTTGGTTGATTTTGTGTATTTGAGCAACCTTTATTCTTTTCTCTGTATGTTCTTCTCCTACACACCTTGTAATCCTAATTATCTATTTATCTTGGAAGTATTTAAACATGCTGTTTGCTTTAGAAAAAAATTATGTCATTCAATCTTCATAATAATCTTTACTTGCTGAGTGGAAAAATCTAGGCTCGGATTGATGAACAAATTGCTAAAGGAAAAGCAGTAAATAAACAGCAGACTAAAATGTCAAGTGGTGCTTTGTTGACTAGGAAGCTTTGGTTTTAACAGGTTATCATACAGTTCTCATCTTGCCTCATTTAGAGCCTCCTTTTCTTACATACTTCCTCTAGTCTTGGAGCCATATGAATGATAAAAACCAGTGCAGTTGATGTAGACATTTGGGTGGCCTAGATTACAGTGACCATTATGGAAGTACAAGTCGTTTCCTTTACTCTCCCTTAACCATTGCACATTAAAACAAACATTCAAACATTAGATAATTTTGAGAAAATGAAATAAGATAATAGTCAAGAAGAAATGTTCAGTTTGAATTACAATTTTTCCTTTCTTCAGATGATAGATACAGGGTTTTCATCATGTTTTTTTTTTCTCTTTTGACTGTCATTATTCTGTTTCTACATCATTAACTGTTTTCTTCATCCCCAACACTACCTGTACATCCATTCTTCAATCTACCTTCCTTCTCATTGTTTACTTAACTAGTGATATTCAAAAAATGCCAGATGATGTCTGTCTCAGATCCCTTTCTAGCTATAGTACTTAGCTGCATTAAATGAGTTTATGACACTTTTTTTTTAGTTTATGGGACTTTTTTTGAGTTTATGGGACATGTTAAGGTTACATTTCTCTTCATCAATAAAGTTCTCAAAAGTCCTTCCCTGAGCTTGCAATTTTACATGCTGGTAACATTGTTTTCTGACATGCTAGGATAATTCTGTCCCAATACCTGTATATTTAATGGATGCAATTCCTTCTCATAATGTCTTAATCTTTTATCTACCAATATCAAGACATTAAGTCTTGATATGAAATTATGCATCTCAAGGTCTCATGCTTCAGTACCCCATCTGGCTTTTGCAATTGTAATTCAGTAGCAAATGTGATTTTGACCTTTGGGGGTCTGTGGAAAAACAAGAAATACTGATTGTAATGTCTCACATATCTATACAGATCTAAATGTTCTAGTTTCCACCATTTTCTTAGAAACAGATGGCAAATAAAATAATCTTGGAATGCTCTCATTGTAAGGGAGAGACAAGAAGAGTGAGCAAGTGAACCATGGAATGCAATCTTTCATTTATTGATTTAAAAAAAATGATTTTTTTTTTTTTAGAAAGACAGCCTTACTTTTCCATCAGCCAGTGCTCAGTGATTAAGATATCATTGAAAATAACCTGCGTAATGTTAAGGATATAGAAGGAGACCCTAGAAGTGTCAGAGTAGGAGATATTGAAGACAGTTTCCTATAGTTATTCGGTAGACTTAAATCGTTACACTGGTTCATTTTCTTGAGCAACAGTACATGAAATATGTCAAGCTAGGAGATCTCTCTGATATAGTTATACAAAATTCAAAGTACAAAAATGAAAAGAGACTAGCTTTGTTACTACAGAACATTGCCACATGAAGAGAGACAACCAATGCAACTACTGTTAATTGTAGTAGGAATAACATGGAAGGGATTCTTCTGAGCTTATTATAAAACTAACAACATTCCAAATGTTACTGCCCTTTCTGTTTATCTGTCCCAGAGTTATTCTCCCCATGGCCCCTCCTTTTTGTCTATGAGAAGGTGCTACCCCCACCCCCTATACCCACCTCCACCCCTAGCCACATCACCCCTGGGACATCATACTTCGTTGAGTCATCAAGTCTCTACAGAATTAGGCACATCCTCTCTGAGGCCAGACAAGGCATATCTCTTCTATATATGTGTCAGGTGCCACAGACCAGTCCATGTATGCTCTTTGATTGGTGGCTTAGGCTTTGTGAGGTCACAGGGGTCTGGGTTATATGACACTGTTCATTTTCCTATGGGGTTGCCATCCCCTATATCTCCTTCAACCCTTCCCCTAACTCTTTCATAGGGGTCCCAGTCATCAGCCCAATGATTGGCTGTAAGTATCTACATCTGTCTCAATCAGCTATTGGTAGAGCATCTCAGAGAACACCCATTCCAGGTCACTGTCTGAAAGTCCAATATGGTATCAGTAATAGTTTCAAGATTTTAATGCCTGCCCATTGGATGGACCCCAAGTTGGTCTGGTCACTAGATGGCATTTCCTTCACTCTCTGCTCCATTTTTGTCCCTGCATTTCTTTTAGACATGAACAATTCTGGATCAAAAAGTTTGAAAATGAGTTGGTGATCCCATCCTTCTTTCTACTGGGGCCCCCGACTGTATACTAGAAGTGATCTCTGTAGGTTTCAATACTCAACTGTTGGAAATTTCAACCAAGGTCATCACCATTGAGTTCTGGGGGCCTCTCTCATCCCACAGTCATCTATCTCCCCTCCCAACATGATTCTGCCCCCTTTCCCCCCTCATTTTCTGCTCTCCTGTCCAGTTCCCTTTCTGTCTGCATCCTGTGATCATTTTATTTCCCATTCTAAGTGGGATTGAAGCATCTTCACTTTGGCCTCCCACCTCTCTAAACTTTTTAAGGTATGTGGATTGTATGATGGGTAATCTGTACTTTTTGGCTAATATCTGCTTATCAGTGAGAACATACCACAACACATGTCTTTTGGGTCTGGGATACTTCATACAAAATGATACTTTCTAGTTTGATTTGCCTGCAAAACTCACAATTTCCTTGGTTTTAATAGCTGAATAGTATGCCATTGTATAAATGAATCATATTTTCAATATCCATTCATTGGTTGTTGGACATCTGGGTTATTTCCAGCTTCTGGCTCTTATGGATAAGCCTGATATTAACATAGTGCAGCATAGCAGCATATGTCCTTGTGATTTGGTGGAACATCTTTTGGGTATATGCCAAGGAATGGTATAAGTAGGTCTTCAGGTAGAACATTTTACAATTTGCTAAGGAACTACCGACTGATTTCCATAGTTGTTATACCAGATTGCAATCTCACCTGCAATGAAGGAGTGTTTCTCATTCTCCACAGTCTCACCAGCATGTGTTGTCACTGGAATTTTTTAATCTTAGCCATACTAATTGCTGTAAGGTGGAATCTCTGGGTTGTTTTAATGGCTTTCCATGATGACTGATTCTGAACATTTCAAGTGCTTCTCGGTCATTCAAAATTCCTCTATTGAGAATTTTTTGTTTAGCTTGGTACCCCACTTTTTAATGGGGTTATTTGGTTCTTTGGAGTCTAACTTCTTGAGTTCTTTGTATATTTTAGATATTAGACCTCTATTAGATGTAAGGTGAGTGAAGATCTCTTTATTTCTTCCCTAACAAAATTATTATTGAGTAGAGAGTTGTTTAGTTTTCATGAGTATGTGGGAATTCTGTTGTTTTTGTTATTATTGAAGACCAGCATTAGTCCATGGTTATCTGAGAGAATGCATGGGATTATGTCAATCTTCTTGTATCTATTGAGGCTTGTTTCATGCATGATTATAAGGTCAATTTGGAGAAGGTTGCATGAGGTGCTGAGAACAAGGAATATTCTTTTGTTTTAGAGTGAAATGTTATGGAAATACCTACTAAATCCATCTGTTGCATAACTTCTGTTAGTTTCTCTATTTAGTTTCTGTTTCATTGACCTTTCCATTGATAAGAGTGGGGTTTTGAAGTACCCCACTATTATTTTGTGAGGTTCACTGTATACTTTGAGCTTTAGTAAACATTCTTTTAGAAATGTGGGTACCCTTGCATTTTGGGCTTAGATGTTTAGAATTGAGACTTCACTTGGTGGATTTTTCCTTTGACGAGTATGAAGTTTCCTGTGTCATCTTTTTTGATAACTTTTTGTTGTCTATTTTGTTGGGCATTAGAATGGTAACTCCAGCTTTATTCTTGGGAATATTTGTTTGGAAACTTTTTCGAACCCCTTAGTCTGAGGTAGTACCTGTCTTTGTTGATAAGATGTGTTCCTTGTATCCAAAATGGTGTATTCTGTTTATGTCTCTAGTCTATTATCCTATGTCTTTTTATTGAGGAATTGAGTCCATTGATGTTGAGAGACATTAAAGTCCAATGATTGTTTGTTATTTTTGTTGTTGAAGGTAGTATTACGTGTGTATTACTCTCTTCTTTTGGGTTTGTTTTCAGATGATTAAAATTTCTTGTATTTCCTAGGTGTAGTTACCTTCCTTGTGTTGGAGTTTTCTGTTGAGTATCCTCTGTAGTGATAGATTAGTAGAAAGATATTATTGAAATTGGTTTTGTCATGGAATATCTTGGTTTCTCCATCTATCAGGATTGAGAATTTTGCTGGGTATAATAGCCTGTGCTGGCATCTGTTGTCTCTTAGAATCTGCATGACATCTCTCCAGAATCTTCTGTCTTTTTGTGCCTCTCTTGAGAAGCCTGGTGTAATTGTGGTAGGTCTGCCTTTATAGGTTACATGATCTTTTTCCCTTACAGCTTTCAACAGTCTTCCTTTGTTCTGTGCATTACTGTTTTGATTATTATGTGGTGGGAGGATTTTCTTTTCTAATCCAATCTACTTGCTGTACTAGTGCAGGCTTCTTTTCTGTTTATGATCATCTCTTTCATTAGGTTAGGGAAGTTTTCTTTTATGATTTTGATTTTTGGTCCCTCAAATTGGAGGTCTTCACCCTCTTTTATGCATATTATTCTTTTCATTTTGTCCCAAGTTTCCTAGATGTTTTGGTTTGAAATTTTTTACCCTTTATATTTTTTGACTGAATCTTGCTCTTCAGGTATGTTAGCATATCCAGGGTGTACTGTGATAGGAGGACTGGTTTGTGACGGTACTAAATTACATTGATTTCTGTTGCTTATATTCTTGTGCTTGCCTTTTGGCATCTGGCTGTCTCTGGTGTTATCTAGCTTGGATATCTAAGACTGGAACAGGACTCCTTGTCAGCAGGTAGAGCTGTGTGACCTGGATTAGGGCAGGCCTCCTTGGAGACAGGGAGTGCTGGTTCTCATTGGGGGCAGCCTCCTTTGTCCCTAGTTAGAGCAGTCCTCCTGTGTCGCTGGTTAGAACAATTCTCTTTTGTTCCTAATTAGAGCAGTCCTCCTGGGATGCAAGAAGGCTGTGGGGTCAGGAGGTGGGTAGGCACATCATTCTGCCACAGGTTCAGATGGAGGTGCAGACTGGAAGGAGGATGGGACCTAAACAGATCAGGATATATCGCATGTCTTCTAGGCTCTGTGGGGGGTCCCAGTTGGCATGGGTATTGGGGCAGGTGTCTCACCTGTATCTGAAGTAGAAACTTAAGGGTTCTTTGGAAAGTAGGATGAATGGTGTTTTGCTGAGGCAAACATGTAAAGGGACATTGTTAATGTGGACACAGGTGTGAAAGGCTAAGATAGACTCATGAAGTAACGTTTCACTGAAAAGGAGACAGGAGAGAAGTTGTTTTGCTAAAGAAAGCACAAAAAAATGGACATGTGATGAAATATTCTTTGCTAAGGACACACATATATTAGCCCCCCTTAATTTGCAAAGTTGAATCGCATTTGTTGGGATATCACAAAAAGAAATGTACCAAAAACCTTTGGTGTTGTACTGCAGTTGCAGTGTGTTGCTGCTTCCAAGAACTGGGCTGATTGAATGCACATGCTGCTGAGGCAAGACACATGCTGGTGCAAGAGCTATGCTGAGGCAAGGCACATGGAGGACACATGATGTTTGGAGGGTATAAATAGGACTCTACAGAGTGAGGGAGACAGAGCTTGGCTCAAAGGTACTTCTAGCTGTGCAATGCTTGTGAGTCTGATCTTCACTTCCCTGAGAGAGGCACAGCTGAGAACCTTTCCTGGTGTTCCTGTTGCTCCCTCTTGCTGACTCAAACAAAGGCTGAGTAGTGGCTGTCTCTGCTAGGTCTGACAGTACTGTTGCTAACATGACTTTACTGAACTGGATTATTGGTGTACCTGTGAGGTGTTTGCAAGTGGATTGAGCTGCTGCTGCCTGCTAATCTATGAACTGAGATGTTGATTTTCACATGCTCAAGAGTTGTTCTAAAGAAGCTTTCTAAACAGGTCTTGTCCCCACCACCCCTATAATCTTTCTTTTCCACTATCTCTGATACGTGGTGGGTACAAGGAAGGTTAAAACACTTAAGAGCCATCATTAAAAATAGGATCTGAAAAAAATTATAGTTACATTTGTCCCTGGTTAAGGGAGACACCCTGAAAGGAAGGCAGTCTGTGGGAGTTGGAGGTGTGTTAGGCAAATCAATCTGCCACTGAGGTAATAGTTTTAAAACCATGTAAAGAACATTGTCATATTGGAAATAGTAAGAAGAAGAAAAAGCCTTGGATTGTTATTGCATAGATGTATGACTCTGTGTTTCTGTTTGTAGGTATGTGAACATAAAAATATGTTGAGTCCAGAGGATATCTTGGGGATGTCAGGTCTCGCGTATAACCAAGAATATTCTGAAGATTGAACTGAAGTCATCAAACTTACCTGTAAGTGCCCTTACCCATAGTGCCATTTCACTGTTACCAGGCTGGCTCTATGTCCCAAGAATCCAATTATTTCCTAATTATTACTCAGTATATATTCAATTGCTCTATTTACTGTTACATAAAGTACCTAACTGTTTTTTTTTTAAATCAGACCTGTCTCTAGCATATTCATTAAACACGTTGTATAAAGAAGGCTTAAAATATAACTTAGGATATTATGCTGTTTATGTAAAATTCTTGTATATTTAGGATGTCAACATTTATTTTTAAACTTAGGAAGCTTTAGATGCAAGCTACATCTTGATTAAACTATACCATTCTGCATAACTTAGGCAACTTTTGATTATGAACTTGATAAGCATTGCATATTGGTTACAATTGAAGACATAATCTTTTCTCCATTGATACCAGCAAATAAGTTAATTGACAGCAAATATAAGTGGAAACTGTTGTCATTGTGTCTAACACTTACTTAGAATTTTGTGTTTGTGTGTGATACAGTGAGTCCTATTCTTGTGTATGGCAGAACATCCTTAGTAATAACGACAAAACAGTGCACTAAATGCTACAATATAGATACTTGGGTAATGTTAGAGTGTAACCATTGTGAATAAGGACTGGATTTTAACTGAAGATGCGTGCTGAGAGTTTGACGTTACTGATGGCTCAGTGTAGGTGTTCATATAGTAATGCTGCTGCTGCTGCTGCTGCTGCTGCAGAAGCTGCCGTCAGTGTTAGATCTCACTTCCCAGTGGTACTCTGGAAAGTGGAAAGGCTATAACAAACAGCTCCAAGTTGAAACACAGTACTTCATATCCACCTAGTAAGTACCCAAAAGTGGCTCATCCATATCCTGATCTCCTCTGTATCTTTTCTCAACTTCTATGGACGAAAGCTGCATGTTACTATTCTCTAATGAAACGCTCGCCATCTCCCTTGCTATCTTCATCCTTCAGTATTTCTTACTGCTTGAAGCCCATTCCCAAATTTCATTTTCTTAAAGTCTTTATTTCCTTTGCCATGGCTGTATGTGTCATAAGAAAAGTATCAAAAAGAGATTTTTTTTAAAGATTTATTTATTTTATTTATGAGTACACTGTAGCTGTCTTCAGACACACCAGAAGAGGGCATTGAATCTTATTACGGATGGTTGTGAGCCACCATGTGGTTGCTGTGATTTGAACTCAGGACCTCTGGAAGTGCAGTCAGTGCTGTTAACTGCTGAGCCATCTCTCCAGCCCTCAAAAAGAGATTTTATATGTCAAACTTGTCATCATAGTCTCTCTGTTTTCTAATATATTTGACAATATAAAATATAGACTCTTGATACATGTTGATAAGAGCTAAGTTTTAATTTCAAAAATTGATACTTGCCTGATTGTGGTATAAAAGGCATGGCATTCCATATATGGATGCTAAGGTTTAAAATAGTCGTGATTAAGCACCTGTAACTCTACAAGCACCCCGCATCCCTTTGCTTACAAGCTGTTTGTTTGGTTTTATTTTTGCCTTTCTTCTCCAGCTGGAAGTCACTTACATAGCCTGTGCACAGGGGGATCTGTTAGCACAAACAATGCAGATTGCAAAATGGAAAAATCTAAAACAAAAGCACATGTTCAAGTCTCCCAGGTAAATATGTTTCACAAGTACAGCATTTCATTTGGCACATTCTGTACCAAGAGAGTGATTTATCCTGTGACTCTAAAGCATGTTGCATCTGTAAAGTCCTAAGGCTTGCCAGGGTCTGGGGAAGGGTAGTCCACACAGGTATGATTTCTGTTCTCAAAGAGCTATTTCATGTATTTACCATTCCTGCTACTTGAAAATCATTCTAA
The DNA here is from genome assembly GCF_004785775.1 of Grammomys surdaster. Classification (NCBI taxonomy): domain Eukaryota; kingdom Metazoa; phylum Chordata; class Mammalia; order Rodentia; family Muridae; genus Grammomys; species Grammomys surdaster. The sequence goes on along the minus strand of NW_021604646.1, from coordinate 5,472,252 downwards.
AATATATCCAAACTATTTTTGGACCAAGAGTGAAGTTGAGATGGTTACAAAATAGAAACTACTAATGCCGGCATAAAGGTCTATATGAAACTAGGAAACAAAAATGTTCAGTGAGGGCAGCAGAGGTGACCCAGTGCTTACAGAACTTGATATGATACCACGAGAAACAAAGTTTAAGATACTTTATATGTGTCTCCAGGACACATATAAAGTCTGTGACCAGTAATGAATTCACAAATCTGCAATTTCTGTATTTCTGCAAATGAATGGGAAGTGAAGACCAAATAAACCCCAGTAACTAATAGGCCTGAAAGGCTACCATGCATAGAAGTAAATGACATGGAGACCCCTGCCTCAAACACGATAAATAACAATGACCCTCAAACATATCACAGGCAAAGAAAAAAAGCCCAGTGCCAGAGATCAGTTTCCTTCTTTGGAATTGTTAGTCATTGAGGTCTCATAGATTCTTAATATTGCAGGGTATTGTCCATGCTATTGGGCAGCTTCCAGCCCTTGACACTAGAACCTTATTGGTAGAATCAATCCATACTTTTGAGTCATAGACATGGAAAACTCAACATGATCCTCACCTGGGAGCTTCATCCCTCCTGGCTAGCTTTCATAGTTCTGGAAACTATGTGAAGAGAAAACTTCACTATCAGAGAAGAAAAGTGTTGATCAATCTTACTGATCTGAAATAGGAAGCCTTCATCTACTATAACGCCAGGCATGAAAATCATGGGAGAAACCAACTGCTTTCTAAATGAATATAAATCCTGTTACAATAACTGAACCTATACGTGGCATCATTAAAAGGTCATGAATCTGTCACTGGACAGGCCATATGTTCTAGTTGACAACCTTCTCTATTATACTACTGGAATCCAATGTTTCTATGTGTATATATACATATTTATTTTTCTCCTTTCATCTTTTCTAATTAATTATTTTATTTGTTTACATTCCAAATGTTGCCCTCCTCTTGGTCCCCCCTCAGAGTTCTTCACCCCATCCCTCTTCCATTTGCCTCTGAAAGGAGTGTTCTCCCCTCTCTTTGCCAGGCATCTCCCCTGCTTAAAGCATCATATCTCTTCAGGATTAGGTGCAACCTCTCCAACTGAGGTTAGACAAGGCAGTCCTTTTTACATGTGTATACTTATATACATATAGTATATATAATAATATATATTATACTATACTATATTTTGTGTCCTAGCATTCATCTACATAATTCTCATTAGAGAATGTTTCCATAGGGCTAGTGATTGTGGCAACATCCTGTTGTGACCTTCATATTCTTTATGTTTATCCAACATAATATGGGCACATGGGCTTCTTTAGTTGGTTTTGTGTTTAATATGAGATTCAGATGTACCACTCTTGAGTGTAAATTTGGGTCTGTATTTATTACTGTCCAAGATTTACTGATTGATTTGTGATCAATTATGTGGAGTTGATAGACCAGACTTTCAGATATTAGCATTAATTGGAGGTTTGAGGACGACTCTAAATCAGTGGTGCACAAAAGGATAGGAATGACAGTTCTGGTTGAATATACTAGATTCAGCTATTCTTGCCAGGTCTTGGAATGTGATAGCAGAATGCATAGTCAGAAGAGAAAAAATTCTGGTTTATATTCCATCTATATAAACATCCAAGTTTAGACAAATTCAGTACAGTGGCTACATTGCCAGCAGAACTTCAGCCCTCAATGGCTATGTACTCACTTTTACTGAGATGGGCAACATTAAGTACAATTCTTCCTGTTACCTAACTATCAGTGACATGTAGGTTGATAACTCCTGTGCAGAATAACCAAAAGTAAAATTATATTAATTACCCTAGCAGTCAATTGCAGAAAGCAGAATATGTGTCAAAATCACGATGCTGATTGGTAAGCAGAAAAATATGTCTTGAGGAACAAACTTGTGCTTGGATCTTCACTTTTCTAGACCAAATATTAGGAAATAGAGCTCCAAATGATGGCCCTTATATGAACAGACTATTAGAGTCTTATTGTATCAATGCCATAGAAATAATGCAACTGCTAATATCAATTTCTTCAGACTCAATTCAAATGCTTGACTAGTTTTTACTCCAGTATATGTTCATGTATCTGTATCATCTCTACATACCATTAATATAATGTTGTAAAAGTCTCAGTGACAGAAAGCAGAAGAATATCTGTGTATGGAAAAGACCTTGGGTCACAGTCTAGATGATGAATAGTAAGAAGAAAAGTAGTTTTTCAGGAAGAGCATCATGGTTAGTTTTATTAAAAATTTTGGCATGTCAAGTAATAATTTTCAGAGAGTACAGATTTCTTCAGTTTCTTTTGAGCAATACTGTATGTTTCAAATATTTAACATAATAACTGTGTAACTAACACCCATTCAATAAAGTAAAAAAATGGCCTGAAAGTAGAGAGTGTTATGATTTTAATAGTGAAGAAACCTAGGTGATACAAAGGTAAAACAAAATGAAGAAAAGATACTATCAGAACATCAAAATAAATAAGTAAAATCAAGTAGCAGAGTTGATTTGAGCCATGTTGTTTAAGGATTAAAGCCTTGCTGCAGGATTCACCTGTACTTTCTTTATGATGGTACAACAATATGTGATTTTGTCGAACCTGGATTTTAACAAGAGAGAGGGAAAAGAAGAAAGGGAGAGATAGGAAGAGGCAGGAGAGAGAAAAGGAGAGAAGAGATTTGTTAAAACACCTTTGATTGAGGAAGATAATTAGAGTAAGCATTTAATAATTACTGTATCTTTCAAGTCCAGAATAATCCCACAGAGGGGGAAAGTTAGAAGTTGTTTTCTGCACACAAAGCACAAAATCTCTTTTAAATAAATGTCTTTTGTTCCATCATACAATGCTCATAAGTATTCAATAGTATTCCTAGTAAATTGGCCACCTCAGCTAACAGTTGGCATCATATTTTTCTCTTCTTTTCCCACAGAGCTTACCATCTTGAGACAGAAAATAATTGGACAAAGGACAATGTGACTTTAATGACAAAAATCATATTCACCTTTGTGATCATGTCCGATCAGATGTCATGCTGGGGTATTTTCTTGAAGACAACATCCCTTGACTTCACATTGATATCACAGCCATATCCTCACAAACCAAGACATAACTTTAAAAATTTTACAATTGACTTTACCTTCCAAGAACTTGTGGTGATGATTTTAATGGCAAAATAAAAGCCAGGAACACATTCTCATATTATGACTTAAGACACAGATAAAAGCATATATGTACATATTCCTTATCTCAAATGATTGTATGTGCTTACTGTATTTGTGTGTGTGTGTGTGTGTGTGTGTGTGTGTGTGTGACATAATAAAGATATATTCTTTATCTCCCAGACTGGTTTATTTACACTGATTAATAGGTACAGCATGATTTGTATATCACTATACAGAAAGAGCAAAATAACAGTAGTTTTGAGCAAAAAATGTTAGCTATGTATTTCTGATTTTATATATTATATCATATCCCGATATATACATATAGCATGAAAAGGGAGAAGGTCGTATTTCAAGAGATGAATTAGCAGAGCATTATATAAAATAGGCTGGTACAGATTTATTACCTCTGGACTTTCAAGAAACTGAACTTGACTTCTGGTGTTCTGTTACAGTACACCACTTCTCACACTGTCTATACAATGGATTGGTTTACCTGCTAGTAGATGTTAGTAATATACACACTGAGCTTGTATTTTTGTACTTAGGAATAAACACGAATATACACACAAAAATATAGCAACAATTAGTAAAATAAAGAAGCCATGAATTTCAAAGAGAGCAAGCAGGGATATATGAGATTCTTAGAGGAAGAGACTCGATGGGGAAATGTTGTTATTATACTATAATCTCAACAAATAAAAAATAATAAAAAATACTATGTATATCAGTAATATGAAGGCTAAGAGGTATTACACACACACACATATGTTATATATATATATATATATATATATATCACATATATTCTAATATTACACACACACACACACATATATATATATTACACATATTCTAATATTCTACAGCACACAAATTATTCTTGAGTATAGATATCTGAATCTATAGCTCAGCAGTGAGACTATATGAGACATAACTTTATTTTTATAATGCAAAGACAAAGCTACTCTGAGTTTTCTATGTTACTTGCCTCTAAAAGTATGCCCTCAATAAGATTCAGAAACTTTGACTGTTACAACACTTGTTGTTTTTGAACTGTAAGGTTGTTTTTGCTGTTATCATTGTGAATGGCAGCGTGATGTACACCAGGTAGAACAATAATTTCAGTATCAGAAAGGAAAAAAAAATAAGATTCAATCTTATAATTCTCTCTTCTGTAAAACATTAACATTTGTCAAATAATAACTTTGATTTACGGGCTATTACAGGATCTCAAGAATGAGATACTTAGCTGCTTGATTTAAGGTATCAACTTCAGTGATCTAATGCATAATTATGTGACTGAGTCAAAAAGCTTGCCCATTGTAACTGTTAGAGTGATTACTAGAGTGATGTACATTAGAGAACTATAACAAATAATGGCAACACATCTGCACCAAGGTGAGTGACCATTTATTGGTTTACTGGAGGTCAATCTAAAACAACAAGGTTGGGAAAGGGAGGGCATCCTCTGCATTTTGAGCTGAATGTCCTCTTTTATTCTGAAGCCACACATTTCTGGTTCTCAGGGCTTTACACAATAGAACGGATCCCACTGTCTTTATCTTCAACCTCCTTCAATTATTTTAAGCTTTTGAATTTGGCATGAACTAGATCTTTGATGATGCTCTCTAGCAGGATGATACTTACCTTGTGATTTCCTTTTTTCTCTAGTCTCATGAGTCAATTACCATAGTGAATCTCTTTCTTTACATTACTGTACGTTTCACTGCTTCTGTTTCTCTGTAGAAACTTGATTATATGTATGAAAAGAATATACCAGAACATAATACAAGTAATTTTTAAAATCTAACAGTGAACTAAATTTTCATTTGGGAAAACATGAAAACTTTCTTATAAGAGACACCCAATTCAAAGAGAGGAAGGTCACCTTAACCCATCCTTACAGCATGGAACTAGAAAAAAGTGTAAAGAAAATTTCTTGACATTGTTCTTGAAAGTTTCTTGAACAGAAAACCAAATGCATAGGTAACAAAACCAAAAAATATGCAAAACTGTAGAGTACACACCCCTGTGCATGAGCATGCCCACACACACACGAACACATACACACACACAAACACACACACAAATAGACAAACACACATGACAAACACACATACACAAACACACAGAGACACACACACCATATGCACACATATACATGCACACAACAAATGCACAGACACATATACATGCATTTACATGCACATAATTATTCTATTCATTGAAGTAAAAATCAAAAATAAAAAGCATTCTTATGACAGAAATACTTTTGTAAGCCATAGATGTGATAAAAGCGGTCTCTAAATGTATCAAGTACTTTCTTTTCTTTTATCATTTATTTATTTACTTATTTTTTACACTCCAGATTTATCCCTTCCCCCAAGCCCACCCTCCAACTGTTCCACATTCCATACCTGCTCCTTACCCCCTGTCTCTATGAGGATGTCCCCACCCTCCACCCCCATCCCCCACCCAACCAGACCTTTAGACTCCTGGGGGTCTCCAGTCTCTTGAGGGATAAGTACATCTTCTCTGACTGAACCCAGACCCAGCAGTCCTCTGCTGTGTATGTGTTGGGGACCTCATATCAGCTGGTAAATGCTGACTGATTGGTGGCTCAATGTCTGACAGATCCTGGAGGTCCAGGTTATTTGATACTGCTGGTCCTTCTACAGGGTCACCCTCATCCTCAGTTTCTCCCAGCCTTTCCCTAGTACAACAAAAATGACAAAAATCTACATATATATCAGGTGGTAAAATATGTAAAAGCACTGATTAGATTTTTCTTAAGGAAAACAAATCCCTAGCCAACAAGAGGTGACTCATAATCAAGAAGTGTCTCTGAAATACAAAGGAAAACTATGAGATGTCTCAACTTGTGAGTTTTCTTGTAACGTTTACCCTAGAACTAACATGTGACTTAGCAACCTGTGACTTAGCAACCTGGGTATAAATCCAAAGGACTCAAAACTAGAGTTTTGAAGGTAGTATTACCGGTCTATGGGCACTGCAACCTTACTGTGACTGTGAAGACAGAGAGAAACAGCCTCCATTCACCGATGGGAAACTGGTAAAAGTAAAAATGTTCGGCTTTACTTGTGTTATATGGCAACATATACTAACCTAAAGGAGATTATTCTGGGTTACAGATGCAAGCCACACTGCAAATACAGTGGGATACTTATTACCCAACAAACCTAAAATTCTCACTCAGAGATGTGGATCCTAGAAAAAAGTATGTGATTTTAAATAATTCACATTTGTTAGATTCTTGGGCTTGTCTTTCTATCAGCCTTGCCTTTTGTTTTGATTTGCTTTCCTGTGGTTGCTGTTCATCTTATTTGCTTCTGCGGGCACCTGATGGGCATAATAACTAGACAGAAATACAGAACTCAAAACTCTGCTTGATGTATATTTCATTTCTTAAACTGGAGATGTGAAAGAGAAATATTTTATTCTATTGTCTTTTGTATGTCTGATTCTATCTCTCTAGAGTCAAATTCTACCCTTTTAGAGAATGAAACACACCACTGACATGATTGTGCAAAGACAAACAGGATTTCTTGAACATTAATTGGAAATGTTGATGGAAAGAAAACTCCCAAATCAAAATGGCCCACGGTCACAGGAATTTTCTTATTTGTTTTTCTGTTCAACTCCCAAGAAAAAAGTCTGTCTGATGTATTTGTATAGAGCTTCTATAAAATAAACTTTAAAAAAGTATGTCTATTTCCTCAAGCAAAAGACATAGTTTCTGAACAGTACCCTAATAAAAGTTTGTAAGTCATCAAGTATTAAATGAGTATATACTATGAATTAAGAAGGCCTGCTCTTTTCTTGAGGGAAATGAAGGAAGAGTGGAAAAGGAGACGAAAGGCAGAACTAAGAGGAGTGGAGGAAGGGGAAACTGTGGTCAGGATGTGTTGTATGAGAGAATAATACTAACGATGATACTAATGATTATGATGGTGATATTACAGTATTAATTCTATAAAACTAAGATTATTTAGTTCATGACAGAAAAAAATTAATTTCATTGAATATACTGGCATACACAAGTAAGGCAATATGGATAATAAGCTAAAATTCATCAATGCATTTACTAGTAATAGAATAAATTCCATGCTGTTACCTATGTTAGGCAGCATATTTCAAGATAATTGGGATCTTAAGGTAGACTTTGATTCCACCCTTACTGTTTATGGATTATAAAGAGGTGAAATGATGTTGAAATGATAAGTACCCTCACACATAAATATGATAGGTTTGCACAATTATAAAAATTCATAATTTTCCAATCAAGGAGTTTCAAGGATTACAAGTTACAGAGCAATATACAAGATGTACAATGAATCATGAATCTATACCATGAGCCTTCATTTGGAAGAGATGACTACTGGTATGGGATATTATTGTGCTGATAACTTGAAATCAAGTATAAATAAAATAACAACTATTTTATACAAGTCTACGATGATTTTTTCTAGATATGATTGTATTTGTTTTGAATGCATGAAGAAAATACCTGCAGCTTTTGACAATTATTTCCAGTATTAAGAATAGCTTTTATCAGAAAACTGTTCTCAGTTCCCCTCTGTGCAATGCCTAATCTACTGTGCGAAGATAGCCTTCCCAAGTAAAAGTAGATATAAAACAAGGTTAAAAACAGAAGCATGGGGCGGCCGTGGGTTCGGGGTTTATTGATTGAATTCCGCTGGCGCAGGATCCTCTGCAGAAAGAGAGAGCGCGAGAGATGGAGATGGACAAACGGATTTATTTAGAGCTGCGGAACAGGACGCCCTCTGATGTGAAAGAGCTGGTCCTGGATAACTGTAAGTCAATTGAAGGCAAAATCAAAGGCCTCACGGATGAGTTTGAAGAACTGGAATTCCTAAGTACAATCAACGTAGGTCTCACCTCCATTTCCAACTTACCCAAGTTAAACAAACTCAAGAAGCTTGAATTAAGTGAAAACAGAATCTCAGGGGACCTGGAAGTATTGGCAGAGAAATGTCCGAACCTTAAGCATCTAAATTTAAGTGGCAACAAAATAAAAGATCTCAGCACAATCGAGCCGCTGAAGAAGTTAGAGAATCTCAAGAGCCTAGACCTGTTTAACTGTGAGGTGACCAACCTGAACGCCTACCGAGAAAACGTGTTCAAGCTCCTGCCCCAGGTCATGTACCTTGATGGTTATGACAGGGACAACAAGGAGGCCCCTGATTCTGATGTTGAGGGCTATGTGGAGGATGACGACGAGGAAGATGAGGATGAGGAGGAGTATGATGAATATGCCCAGCTAGTGGAAGATGAAGAGGAAGAAGATGAGGAGGAAGAAGGGGAGGAAGAGGATGTGAGTGGCGAGGAGGAGGAGGATGAAGAAGGTTATAATGACGGAGAAGTGGATGATGAGGAAGACGAAGAAGAAGCTGGTGAAGAAGAAGGGAGTCAGAAGCGAAAACGAGAACCGGATGATGAGGGTGAAGAGGATGACTAAGGGGAATGAACCTGTTTGGGGAAATTCCTGTTGTGATTTGACTGTTTTTACCCATCTCCCCTCCCCCTCCTATTCCTGCCCCCCGAAACTTATTTTTTTCTGATTGTAGCGTTGCTGTGGGAATGAGAGGGGAAAAGTGTACTGGGGGTTGCCGGGGGTGGGGGTGGGAGGGGAGGAATAAAATACTATTTTTACTGCCATACTTAATCCCCCCCCTCCTTTTTCCTTGTGTCTGGTTTTGTCCCCATAAAATGCAATAGCTTAGTACACACCAAAAAAAAAAAAAAAAAAAAAAAAAAAAAAAAAACCAGAAGCATGGGAGTCCTAATTAGTATTCATTTGTCACCAACAGATTTAGCTCTTTTAGTATTAAAGTGGTGGACTACCTACTTGTTACTCTGACAAAATGGCTGGATGAACAAACTTAAGGGAGGAAGGTTGGATTGTGATATCTGGTTTTAGGGTATGAGTTCATCAAGGTCAGGGAGACATGGAGCAGGGATGGCTTGAAGCTTGGGGAAAGGGAGCCTTATGTTTAACCTTATTATATATGATTTGTTCAAGGAATTCATGTGAAAACTGGACCAGCCTACAACTCTTAACACCACTGCTTTCTGCTGCATCCAACTTCCTCCAGGTAGATCACATTTCTGAATGGCCCTGCCACCTCTAAAGTGTTTGCTGCCAGCTAGGGGACAACTGTGCAAAAATACATGAGCCTGTGTAGCAAACTTCACATTTAAACTACAATAAATGCCAGAGTTGTGACACTATAAATGGAGTTTTCATTCTCTTCGACACTCAGGTCTCTCCTATTTTACCATTTAGAAAAGGCTTCCTAATCATAAGTATAGTTGTTCTCTATTACTCAGAACTAGTCTCACATTTTCATGACTAGTATAGTTATTTTCTATGTGCTCAGAAGGGTCTTATGTTTAGAGTACAATATACTTATGTTCTTTTCAGCTTGATCTTTGAATCTTTGTAAGTTAAGTCCAAAAGAATGATGGATGATATATCTAGAACTCAGAACCATGACTCTTATGTATCTATCATACCTTGGCTTCTCAGAACAGACTTGTATTCACCAAATTACTTGCCTTTTCTTCTAGACTAACACACTTGTCCATCCTTTCTCTATCTATGGTTTATGTAACCCACCTCACTGGAAAGAACATGGGCATGGGTATCAAGGGGTATACAGATCAGCTATATCTATATCATGGTATCTCGGGCTGGGTGTTGTAGTAGTCCTTCCTACTCTATGGTGGAAACATAATGATACATCTTACATATTCCTGATAAGAATTTGCATCTCACTAGGAGAAAGCCTATCTTTATCCCAAATCTAGGATACATATTTTCCCTGTGTGCAGCTGTAAGACTATTTATCTTGCCAATTGCTATAGAAAACCTACAGGAGGCAGAGATCCTTGGACTCTACTCTTCAGTGTCTGATCTGCTATCCTACCACAGCATGCCAGTTCATTAGCTGTTGGACTTAGCATTATAGTTCAAAACGGCACTCTCCCACACAGGATAATGTCTTTGACAACTTAAGCCTCAGATCATTGAAATTGGGAGTCATAGCCATAATATTAAAAATATGGTAATGATTATGTTTTGATTCCACTTTATGTGCACTGTTTTCTGAAATATAACATTAACGACAAAATTATATATTCTTATACTTGACTTGCTCTGTCTTGAATTCTTTGTAGGAGTGACCTATAAAATTTCCCTATCAATAGAAGTCATATACACTGTTATTGCATCAAACCTTAAAGTATATATATATATATCCGTCTTGTTTGTGTAAGCTTGTGGATGTCTTATACATCCACATGTGTTTGCCCAGAATGATGGCACAACACTTCATTCAGGTATTTGCATATTGTTACCATGAAAAAAATGTATTTTGTATATAAACTGCTTTTTAAAATAAAATCATACATGAAGATAGTGGGAGTAGAGTAAGGTGGAGAATTATTTTAAGCACTAAAAACAACTCCAGTATTCTTATTCCCAAAAGTCTCTTTATGGTTTTGCTTTCAATCTGCTTTTGAATTCTTGTTGTGCTTTTGCAAGTTGCTTGTGTATTCATTTCTTTGTTCTTTGTGGTGTTCCTTTCTTCCAAAGTGCCCTCCTGGTAGCTCTGACAAGTCAAGAGAGGATACTCATTCCCTGGGTTTGCAATGTAGCCTTGGGTAAAACTTTTCAAAGAGCCTGTAAAAGAAAGTAAAAAGCCAGTGGAACACGTGATGTGATGTTGTATTTTTCTCATGTTTACTATCTCTGTGTTTCAAAGGTAGACTAAATTGCTTGAGCTGGAGCTTATGTTCAGATGCTTGAAAGAGTCTTTAATGTTGGTACAGTTGGAGGAGAGTCTAAATATAATGTTTGGCAGGTCTTGTGTAATCTATGGCTGAAGCTTCAAGATAAAGAACACTAAACTGAACACAGAATTTTGTATAGATGAATTTATTTAGATGAAGAAAAGATCAGAACCAATATAAGTATTATGAGTATCATTGAATATAAAATAGTTTCACATTTTAAAAACAACTCACATTTAAGTGGGTGTGTGTTTATCTGCATGTTTGTGTATGAATGTATATTGTATGCATGTATGGGTACACTCATTTCTATGGTTGCCTGTGGAGGTAGGAATTTAAGGGCTCTCTCTCTCAAACACTCTTATTTTTTTTTCTGAAGTGTCTTTGTCTGATCCTTGAGTTTACTCTTTTAGTTACCCTGGATATTCGGCAAGATTCCAGTATTCTACTGTCTTTAACTCTCCTTCCACTCATGGATGGGAAACAATCACCTACCTGGATTATAGGGGGACAGTTTGGGAATCATTCATGCATTGAGATGACTAGCAATAACTGTCATATGTCACATAAATATATTATATAGTCCAGGTACAAGTTTTAGCCAGTTCCAAAACTTATCCAGAACATCTCAACTCCAACAAAGTGGGAGTAAAAAATAGATTATTATAGAAGAAAAACCATATCTCAAAGTATTGCCCAGTAGAGAAGAAAATATTTCACTTTGTCAGTTGTATAAAAACAAAACTATCTGACTAGTGTTCAGCATTCTGGAAAAAAAATGATTCCTGAAGATGAGCTTCTATTCTATTTCATTAAATATATATCTTCCTATAAAAGTCTACTCAGCAAATACAATTAAGTTATGTTGACCTTCCCTCTCAGTTAAAAATACAAAACAGCTTTATATACTACATAGTTCTAATTCTCAACTATGCTTCAGGGAATATGGCTACAAAATTTAATATTATGCTTCTCATAGTAAACCTGATTTTCTGAATATTATATAGGAGGAATTTCGTCATTATTCAGCTATGAAATGTAATCAGTTATGTATAATATCCTCAAGGTTACTTGTGAAAATGCTAAAACATAGATATATAAGTTGCCTCAAGTAAAAATTGATAAAACTGGCCTGTTCACTATGGGGATCTGATGTAGAGTGAACTTGGTTATTATATTCAGATTTCCCATTACTACTCAACACATTGCAAAGGAAGATGATCTTTGCTGTGAGGTAGGAAAGTAATCAGCATTTTATAATAAAACGAAGTCAATTTAAATGTCTCTGTGATTATTATTTATCAAATGAAGTAGTTGCTTTGATGATCATTTAAATTTTTAGTCTCTCCAGTAGAACAGTAATATTTTGCTTTACCATAAGTCACTGGACTATCTAATTGCAGCCTCTTGGCTATCCAAGAAATTCAGGTGTATTTCATGAGTGGATAAATCCAATCAGCTATTGCTTTGTTTTCATTACTAGAGCACTAGCGTTATCTTGTTGGTCACCATTATTGATGGTAGGGTTTGTACCTGTGTTAGTGTGTACCTTTCTCCTCTCATAGTCTCTAGTGTAACTTTAACTACCGTGAACACTAGTCAGTAGGTATTAAGGCTCTAGGTACATATAACCTTAACTTCTCCTTGTTCAATGAGCTTCTTAGATATTGGCTTCAGAATTGTCTCCAGTAGTTTGTAGAAAGTAGCCAATATATTTAGCAATAGCTTTGGTTGTTTGAGAATTCCCAGGGAGGCACTTTGGCTGACAACTCAATTATATGTTACCTATTCTTTGCACTGTGTATTTCAGTTGAAAGAGAGATATCCAACGGGAGCTTCACCTCTTCTGTCATTTGTTGATTTCATTTATATTTCTTTCATACATTTATACACTTTAAATAAACTTCTAGGTGTATGATGTTTACACAGAACCCTCAAATGATATACACTTTAAATAAACTGCTAGGTGTATGATGTTTACACAGAACCCTCAAATGACCCTAGTCTCAGCTGTCCCATCCTATACCTCTACCTTATCCCTTCTCTTCCTTCCCTCTCCCTATTTGATCCATCCATTCCCCCTCAATCCATCTATAATTATTCTGGTCCTCTTCAAGGGTAAATCTTTCCATCCTCCACAATCCTTTACTCCATGGTTATATGGATTGCAAACTACTTAAAAAAATACAGATCCTATGTGTCTTTTGTGTCTGATTTACTTCAGTCAGGATGAATTTATCCAGCTCAATCTGTTTACCTGAAAAAACAATGATTTTATTTTTTAGAATTGAGTAAGACTCCATTGCAAAAATCAACTACATTTTAATACGTTTATCTGTTGATGGACATCTAGATTGTCTCTGATATGTGACTGTTATGTATTTGACAGCAATGAACATGGCTGAGCAAGTGTAATGACATTCTGATTTAATCATATATAGTTGTCATGCTAAAACATCATCAGAGAAGCTTTCTCCTGGAGAATATGGGAACTGTATAATACAGAGACCTACAACTGGACAACGAGCAGAGAGTGAGCACTTTTGGAACATTCAATCTTAAATGTTATGTCTCCATTAAGATTCTATCCTTAAGGCTCAGAAAACCCTGTGTAAGAGGAAGCATCATGATTAGTAGAGCCCGAGGGGATGGAGGGCATCAAGGAAGCAAGACCTTCTAAACACAGCAGGACCAACACACATATTATCTCACAGAGACTTGGAAAACGTCTTCCCAAGTCTAAGAAAGATTAAACTATTAACTATATGCACATGATGTATCTGAATAATCTACTAAGACATAAGTAGGTTCATCTTTAAGAAAAGGTGGGGCAGGGAAGGGTTTGAATTTGTGAGATCATTAAAAATTAAATCATTAGCCCAGTAATGTAGCTCATTAGTAGAACTCTTGCATAGATTTCTCAAGGCTTCAGGGTCAATTTTCAATATTGACCAAAAATAGTCCAGGTTTGGTGTCTCATGCATATAATCTTCACACTCAGGAGGCTGAGGTAAGGGGCCCTGGAGTTTGAGGCAGGCCTGAACTACATGATAGGACATGCTTCTCAAAACAAACAAATAAATACCCCCACACAATTAATAAAGAAATTCATACATTTCTAGAGTAAATTATTCTTAGTTTTGCCATTCTCCCTCTACAGATGATAGCCATAGTGCCAAGTAAATTGCTAGGTGGTTTTCATTTTTCTACAAATAAAGAGTCTATCTGGTACTCAGCAATCAAATTTGAAGACTAGACATTGACCTAAATGTATATTTCAAAGACCAATTGTTCTTTCTTTTTATAGTAAATATGACATTTTCCTTTCCTGTTATTTAGAAAGTATAGATCTGGCATGGAAGAAAAGGGAGCCAATTTCTATAGAATGTACTTAGTCAATTTGTATGTCTACATTGGCTCTCATTTACTCAATTTGCATTTTCTTCTGATTTCACTTTACTATCCATAAAGCCTCTTTCCCTCCTTGTGTTGGACCAAGCCCAAATGAAACCATGAAAGAAAGTGGATCTTGAGGCACAGATGTTTTATTATATGGAGAAAGAAGCAACATGACCTCTTTGCTGTTCCCTTCTGATGACAGACATTGGCAGACGAGTCAAAATAATCTAAGTAATCTTCCTTCACATTCTCAATGTTTGTATATTCATGAAAGGTTATAAGAAAAATTGGGATATATAGTCACTGTAAGCCAGGTACTCACTATGAATGTCAAAAATGAGTAACAGGTACATATGCAAAATAAAAATCCATATCTGAAACTATGGTAAGATTAATGACCTGGGGGGAATGCCCATCAAGTCAGCTGACAGTTGCTAAGTGGGTTGACATTTTGCTATGTGGCCACTCTGTCTCAAATGCTTTTGGATGGTGAACTCCATCTAAGACCAGAAAGGCAAAAGAAGGGAAGAGCAGGAGTGCAGCCATACAACCTCTAGGTCTTTTTCCTAGTGTAATTTATGCATCGATGATTGTTGCTGACAGCATATCTTGCTTTTTGTTATCTGCTCTTTAGGTGGTAAGGCTCTTCATCAGAGGTTTTAGGTCTGTGAAAACAGATTTCTAGTAATAGTCTCTGGCCAAATCTGATATGGCTTCTGATTTGCTCTGTAATAGCCTTAAATGCCTGATGTAAGTTTGGTTCGGTTTTGGTCTGTCCTGTGAGTGTGTACATAAATGTGACCTGAACATGTGCATGTGCCTTCATATGCATGCATGTGCACGTGTTTCTGTGTGTGTGTGTGTGTGTGTGTGTGTGTGTGTTTTAAGTCAATGATCAACCTCATTCAAGATTTTCAGATTTGCTACAATCAGAATAAAGTCTCTTAGTTATTCTCTCTTCTGTTTCCATACATAGAAAAGCATATGGGTCCTCCATGTTTTGGTTTGTTTTTAAGAATTAGACTCTGATTACTTGTAGGGAAAGAAACACTGACAAAACAGAAATTTCAAGAGAGCGGGAACATTTTCACTACTATAGAAAATCATGACAGTTTGTGTTCAGACATGATTTCTAGCTCCCTTTTAGATAAGGAATGGACATTTCTTTAGACTTGCATTTTCATTTTCTCTCTCTGTTCTTAGGTCCAACTACTAATTTCTCTGAATATTGTCAGATCTTCAAGAGTACATCTCTTGCAAGCATAAATGACAGCAAAGGGTAGATAACTCCCAAACACACGCTCTCACTTCTCAAGTTTATTTGTGTATCTGCAGCATGAGTGTTAGCTCTCTCTCTCCCCGTTCATGGTTTTCAGATCTGATTATCATCTCCTTCCTTTAAATAATTTTCTTCACACACTGCATCCAAGTTGGAAAAAAAATAATGTCCTCATGCAGGAGACTTAGTCTAAGTGCCGGTTGACAATTGCTGTGATAGTATCAAAGTCTTCTTCCTCTATTCTAACCACTAGGTCATTTTCTCTTTCTCTTCCCCTTTCTTACGTTACTCTCTATGCTTGAGGTCCTCCCTACTCCCTACTGCCTGGATTGCACGCTCTATCACTCTATTTTACTCATTTATTAGGAAATCTAGGTATCTCAGGGGCCATATGCGTTTGTATACCTCCTTGGGCTGACTTAATATTTGACTAGGTTTCCTCCTGTGTTTCTGTTCATTCATTTTACAGAACCTCCATTTGTCTGTTAGGCTCCCTATTAAGGGTTTATACATTTTGTCTCTGCATGGGAACAGTGCTTTCTGAGATTGGGAACCCTCTACAATGTTAGGCCACATTACAGGAACTAAGCCACTATGTGTAATTCTAAGATCATTGCTTGGCTACTTTTCTACTCTTCGTTTCTGCTTCCCAGTTTGTAAGGAGCCACACACTGTTGATAATGGATGCTGGGATCTGTTTTCATTGCTATGCCTTCTCCTTCATGGTAAAGTATACCTTCCAAAAAACATAATCTTGTCCCTTACAAATTTGTTTGTTAGGTGTTCTGTCACAGCAAGGAGACATGATCTTTGAAGGAAGTTAGTATATGTGCCAAGGATCCACTTTAAATATCCACCAATCTCACTATTAGTTGGTCTTGTAAAAGTATGGATTTTTTTTCACCTGATGTAATTGTCAGGTTGGAGACTTTCTGCTGAATAAGCTAACACTTTATAACTCTTTCTGAACTCTGGGTGGCTGGTTCAAATCAGCTGTTCTGGTTTAAACTCCTCTCCAGCTTATTCAGTCTGACTTCTGTGGATTCTCACTGAATTGTTCTTCTTGGCCTCAAATGAACTCTGGCAATGTGTTCTAATCTTCCAGCTTCTTATTCTCTGGCTTAAACTGCCTCTGTTGAACTGCCCTGAACTGCATGAACTCAAAAATGAACTCATCTTCACTGTACAGTGCTCACTGTACTCACACCAAAGTGACTGAACTCCCAACTGACAGACAAGCTCCATTGCACTGAAATCAACTGACTGAACAGAACTGAATAACTACAACTCTGAGAACTGCATGCCTCTGACATGTCTGATCTGACTGGAATACAGACACATGTTTAATCCTGAGTGCTGGGATTAAAGGTGTGTCTGTATTCCAGTCAGATATCAGTGATATAGAAGGTCTTTGGATGTCATCCCTTACCAAAGCAGCCATGTTGCTGGAATAAAATTCCTCTACAGGTCTTTGTTTCCAAGTTCCTCATTGATTTTCTTACAATATCCTAGTCTCCACAGGTGCATATTTATCCTGAGATTAGCTCAAGCATTGGAAAAATTAGTCAAGAATAATAATTGACATATTTTGCTTATAGCTCAATAGGACATTGTATGAAACTTTTATAAACATACTGTTGAATTCCTCATAAATGAGAATTTGAACTGTTAATATGTCTAAGCTTAAAAGCTATTTAGTCATATTCAGCTTTCAAATTCAAATCTTTATAATTTCTAAAGTTTTTACTTTTGACTTAATTTATATTTTCTGTGTTGTATGGGTCTTAATATAGATACTTGCTGGTCAGAACTTAAAAATCTCAGAGACAAAAGCCACTACTCAATGCCCAGCAACCTTTATAGTGCCTGAAACATCACAGGTGCTTAATAAACACTTACTGGTAAGAAAAGTACATGGTAGTATAATAATAAGCTAGATTAGAAATACATTTGGTAAGCTTCCAATCTGTCAGTTTTCTGTTATTCTGGGAATTGGATTAACTTGTCAAGCAGGGTCTGGAAAGGACTGGAATGGTTCTCACAAAAGCTTGTCAGAAAGGCTGACTTTCAGACCTCAACTTAAGAGTCAACAACTAGTAATTTGTATGCAAATTTAAGAAGGACTGGCTTGTCAAAGAGAGTTCACTAAGGCAGAATGGCTTTGAATACCTTCACAGGCAGGCACATTAGAGACTTCCTCTGTCCTCCTTTATGGCCCAGTGGCTTCTCTTAGTAAGAGACTATATTACTCATCACTAGTGGCAAGTGTTGAGGTTACAGCCCTTTATAAACAAAGAGAATGTTATGAAACATGGAAAAAAATCAACTTTTGTTTCATTATTTTTTGTTTGTTTGGTTTTAGAACAGAGAGCTCTATACTCTTTGTGATTTAGCCAAGATATAATCTGCATTGTTCTAACCTGATAGTGATATAGGGTCATTGCAGTTTTAATGAGTATTTTCTCGGAATGCATTTTATTCCATCTTCCCTTCCTTTCAGCAGCAACAGAACATTAATATCACACATGCCTGTGATTGTGATATGTTGAGAGACAAAAGAAGTGGGAAAGGAACTTAGGAAAATATTTTTTTGATACTTTTATATAGTCCAGTTATTACCCCCACTCCCAGTCCACCTTTCCACAATTTCTCATCCCATTCTTCCTCCCTCTGTCTCCAAGAGGATTTTAATATAAAAATTTTTAAGATAGTCAGACTTTGATCAGGATCAAATAGTTTTAATATTTATTATTGATATTATTGATGCTATTTATTTAACATAATTAAATCTGTTATAGACATAGATATCAATATAACAAATAAAACTAATAATCTTTGTCCACATGACACCTTGATTTGCCATCTTATTTTATAGTGTATGAACAATTTACAGAATATTCATGAGGCTATATGCTTCTTGAAACTGGTGGTTTATCTTTCTGTTAATATTAGGATTATATAACACACATGACTGGAAGAGATTTTATTATTTATTAGTATTTTATTATTTATTATTTTACCAGTTCTTTCAACAGAAAAAGAAGAGTAGTCATTGAAATTTTCAATAGAGTCAGAAGAGTTCACAAAGTAATAGACTCATGTGCTTTACTGTTTTACCTGACAATGTGTCTATTTTTTTCATGTTCACTACATACATTGCATTTTCATGATTTTCTACATATCTGTATCAACTCTTTGCTGATTTTGTTTCAAGTTAACTGACTTTTGAATATAAATAAATATATTTTTAATAGAAACTATACCTTAACACATTGGAAAAATTACAAGTATTAACTAAAAGTTAAACACAATTTTACACAGAAGGGGTGGTTTTTATTAGCATATTTAGACTACTTGAAAAAAATTTAAAAGGAAGTAAATTTCATTAGTTCTGTATATTTGATTTCATTATTAGCATAGCATCATAGAGAGGTTAGATGGAAGTGATGGTACATACATCTAAGACTGGGGAGGCTGTGGCAATAGGATTATGATGTCAATGTCTGAATGGGCTAACGAGGAAGGACCTGTTTCAAAAATAAAAACCATCGATCTTTTTTCTGTAAAATGTTTCAAGACTTGGAGGGAGAAAGATGGTTCAGCAGTTCAGAGTACTTGCTACTCTTCTAGAGGATCTGACGTGAGTTTCCAGCACCCATAGTCATGGGTTCCCAACAGCCTACAATTCCAGCTTCCAAAGATCTGACACCTTATGGTCACTACAGGCACTTGAGATATACACACATACGTGGAAGAAAAAAAAGAATAAATGTTCTAAGATTAAGGAAGTATAATTCTGATCCCTGCTGAACTGAAATTTTTAGATGGTGACCAAAGCTGATGACAATGTTTTGTTTACTTTACTGCCTTCACCTTTGCCCTTTCACAGAAAATCCTGATGGTGTCCTCTGTCTGTTCTTTAGTAAGTCTCTACTCCATGCCTTGTGTTGTTGTACTCAGCTGAATGGACCAGCTTTTACCATCTCATCTGTTTAATAATTCTTTTTTTTTAAACTGTGAATGCTTTTCAATGTAGCTCTTACAAGCCCCCATTTCCAATATTTCTTTCATTTATAATATTATTAATGACAAAAATCTGAAGTCCTGTTACGTTCTGTCTGGCTAACGGCTACATAGAAGTCTGTAGGAACATGATGTGGTTACTTACAGTGGTTTTTGGAGGTGACTCTGTCCTGCGTAATACAGGAACAGAGCTTTCATTTAAAATGAAATAATTTCACTTCCATGTAGACCTTGCTTTTCCAATCACGTACTGTATATGAGAAAAAGACAAAATGATAAGTGATAGTGTTTTCCATGCAGAAAGTGATTGATGTTTTATGATAAACATTGTAGTGATAAATTCTAAATCTGACATGTTTTTATGATTTTCCCCAATTAAAATTGTCATTCTCTGTCTCTCTGTCTCTCTGTCTCTCTCTGTCTCTCTGTCTCTCTCTCTCACTCTGTGTGTGTGTGTGTGTGTGTGTGTATGTGTTAGTGTTTGTATGTGCCAAGAAACATTAATTCTTAAATCTGAAATCCCTGAAAATGAGCCCAAAGTTTCTAAAATATTGTGGTGTTCTGGACCAGTCTTTGATCCATTTACTATCTTCTATGATCTTGAGCCATATTGACAATTATTGCGGCAAGGGATTGCCACAGAATAAGACCAAATATTTTCAAGAGTGCAAGACAAAGCAACTCACATAAAAGGACTTGGATGTGTTATCCAGTAGTTTTAGATGTCCCTTACCATGAAAATACAAGTTACTGTCAGGTGGCTGAAAACAGTACCCTACTCCTGGATTAACATATTTCTATGAAATATGAAGTATGAGAAGAACTATTAACTCATATCTCAAAGACTATTTTATTTTTAATGCATACTGAATTGTCTAGATGACCACTCTAAGCTTAATTTTGATAATCATATTTGTCAAATGAACAGCCGTGTTTTTCTTTATTGCCATGATCTTACATTTATTGACAATATATAGCAATATATTTCTCTAGATAATATACTTAAAACAAAGAAAAATACTAAGAATTGAATTAATCTTATTTTTAAAATGCAGGTACACATACACATTCCACACACATATTGCAAAAATGCTCCTCGATAGTCTTTGATAGTTGCAGTAAATGGATATATCTGGTATTACTGTTTGGTAGTTCTGAAAATGGAATTTAAGATTAGTTTAAGCAAGGTGATAAAGACCTTTCAACCTCCTTACTTTTTTGTTTTATATAGTTTCATTTCTTAATAATCATTCTTGGACCTCTAGTATACCCTAGACAGATATCTACATGTTGATATAATGAAGCAATCTTATTACTATGTTGTAACAGCCTCCCAGTGTAATAATAAGCCAAATAACTTCTTATTCGCTACAGATATTTGTGTCAACGGGGGAAAGAGAATTGCATAGGCTGGAGTTATTTTCTACTTCTCAGACCTCCATATCTGGGTGTCTTTTTTCATAGTCTAAGCTATAAATTGAATGGCATAATTTGATGTGGACATAGAACCGTGCATTAGTTTTTATTTTGACAAAATCATTAAACATCACATAGGTTGAAAAATGAATCGTGAGGCCCTAAGCCTGCCTTAGAAGATTGCACTTCATAAATGGAATTGCTCATATGGGCAACATTTTGGTGGAAGTTATAGATTTTCTAGCATATCTCTGATAGATAGGACTAATATAACTTCAATAAAAACTCTGGATATGTCAATATAAAAATTTTCCCTACCATTGAAAGATGTAAGATACTCCACCTAATAAATCGGACAGCAACTTACCCCTTAAGGTATACTAACATACATATTGGGTTACAACAAGCAACAAAATCATTGATGCAATAAAACTCAGTCACAGAGGAGCTATTAGAGAAGGTTTCTCTGTGCTGTAGGAAGCTAGCATGAGGGACGTGGACATGAAACACTCAGAGACCGTTAATTTCTGAGTGTTAATTCATAGCTGATTGTAACGCTTAATAATTATATAAACACTATACTATATGTTATTCTCCCACTTATACTTGTGATACTCCAGATGAGCTATAATCACATGAAATACTGATGCTACATATTCTGTCAGCAGTGTTTAGTTGGGAAATGTATTAGGGATGTCCTTTGCGTTTAGTAGTATATTCATATGTATGAGATAGATATTCAAATATCTGATTAGTTGACAGGAGTGGTTTCAGGCAGGAGTTGGGTCTGGGGCAATCACATTAGAGCTGATGTGCATAGTAGATTTAAAATGACTACTAAAGGAAAGTCTAATTTACATATTAATTAACAATTTTTTGGTTGCTTTAGATTGTTCAGGCCTCATTATTGTTATTTGAAAATGGAAGGTGTTAATGAATACTTCTTAGGGAACTAGGATGGCTGAAATTTGAAGCAAGAATATTTCTTTGGAGGCTAAGAGATGTTAGTTTCCTTGTGTTACACATGAAGATCATTTTCTTTCCGACATATCCCACTCTCAGTTTGTAGCTTAGTTGCAACCCCTTGATTTCTCCTTTTTCTAATCTATTTCTTAAGTGTAAATAAGTTCCTTTCCTCTCTGTGTTACTGGGAGTTTTCTGGAGAAAAGGAAACACTAAAATTTTGCATCCATCCTATTCTTGTTCAGATTTATTTCAAAAAGAATTTTTATGATTTTATTTTAAGTAATTGACTCACATGATTATGGACGCTGAGAAGTCCAAAATCTGCTCTTTCAGTACGAAGGCTTTCTGTTGGTAAGGTTTTCTTCTTGCTCAAGGGTCAGTCTTGTGTCATAGGCAAGCTTTTGTCTGACTAAATCAATTGTGTCTTACAGGCTACTCTCCAAAATATGAAATCAAAATAATACCCAAGAAATGTGACTGTGTGAAGTCTTGTCATATCCTGAAGACATTTGTTGGTCTTCCAAGGTGATTCAGATGTTACTCTTAATCCAAGATAACTGTATGGGCAATAATAATTGACCTTTCATCCTGGTGTGCCAATTCTGCCATATTGCCATGTAAAGTTAACCATCACACCTGTTTTTTTACCAAAGCATGTTGTTTCATCTCCATATCAAATCCCGATTTTTTTTGTTTGGAGTTATATTGCATGGTGACTAACGTTTACGTATAATGGGTATTATAATTTCTGATATTGACTATTCTGTAAAAGTAACTTTTATTCTCCAGATGTAATTGTCATCTCTTAGGCTTACTTCTGAATTAGTTCACTTGTTATGGTTCTTTCTGAACTCGAACTGGACGGTTCAACTCAGTTGTTCTGGCTCAAAACTCCTCTACAAGCTAATGGATTCAAAATAGCTTCTCTCGGCTTCTCATTGAATCATTTTGCTTGAAAAAACTGTCTCTAAATTCCACAAACAGAACTGCACTGACTGCACTGACTACTTGAGCTGAACTGAACTGTACCAAACTCTTCTGGACTGAACTCAATTGAACTGCACTGAATTTTGTAAACTCAACTGAACTGTACTCACTGAACTGCCCTCCCTCCTGTCTCACTCTGCACTACTCTTACATAGCCTCTCTTTCCTGTCCTTTCTTCTGAGAGTCAGTAGTAGTCTATCTCTGACTCATTCTGTCATTTTTCTCTGATTTGTCACTCTGTCTTCCACTCAGTTAGACATCACTTTCAAACTTGATTACTTCCTTTTACAAACTAATTTTGTCTTCATTGTTTGGGTTTAAAGATTTATGTTAATGGCATGTCTGCGCTCCAGCCAGATCATATAGACCTAAGCCATTGGATCTGTTCTCTTGCCAGAGGGGCTGTATTGCTGGATTCAAATTCCTCCATAGAAATCCACATATAAGTGGCTAATTATTCCTTTTAATATTAATGGCTATAATATTACTCATTATTGTGAAGATAATATTTTCTTTTAATCTCTGAAAGCAGGAGAGATTCAAATTTTAATACATCCTATATTTAAATGCCTTAAATCTTGGGTTTTAATTGTGTGTGTGTGTGTGTGTGTGTGTGTGTGTGTGTGTGTGTGTGTGTATGTATAAAACTATCTTACCACAAGTAACTTCTCTAATTTAAATTTGTCCTGCTTCCTTAGAAAACCTAACACTCATTTCAAAGCAAATGTGGTATCATAAAATGTACCTGACGTGTGCTTTGTGGTGGCTAACTTAGCAATCTCTTCTGCTGATTTTAAAATTAATCAGTTGCCTTAATATGTTTGTAGACATTGAAATAAATATTTGATTCACATTTATCATCTTAAATTTTTATGTTATTTAACTTGTGTATGTTATTTGCCTAATCTCTTTATTTGAGAATTGAGCAGCTTAAGGGGTATCTTCTCAGGAGGTTGTAGGGGTTAATCTTTGAAACAAAAGAAATGGGGCTTGAACTCAGAATATGTTGTCTCTATCTCCTTAAAATGGAAAATACATCTTTCAGCAACTTACTTTAACTTTTCTTTTTTATTTCTTGCTTCCTTTCAACTGAAAGGAAGTTAAAAAAGAGTTGCCGAAGACTAGAAAACACATAAAAATTATGAGCCTAGTAAAAAAAAATATATGGAATATCAACATTGAATTTTATAACTTCAAAGATACCATGTGTAATGTTACTTGTTACTATCGCTCATTATATTAATCCACAGCACAAAACTCTCAAACTTCCCCAGAAACTGAAGACATCAACATCATTATCTTATTGATGGATCTCTTGTTTTATCTTAAATACAGGTGCCAAACAAGTTTATTACAGTTGACGGTTTGATCTATAGTCTAGAGACAGTTTAAATCCTTTTACACGAGGTAGAAGGACATCAAATTCACTGATCCCGAATCTATCCTGGAAAGCAATCAGGCTTAAAGATGAGGGACTTAACTGATTTCTTTTTTAATTGTTTTTCTGATTAGCTATGATAGACACTTGTTTCTGAAAGTGAAACTATCTTCTGACTCTAGAAAGCATCCCAAACTCAATTACCTTACTTTCTAGATTTCACCTCAGAAAGATCTCTCAGTCTGGATACATGTTCCTGCCAGCCTTGTCTGACCTAGCAACAACCATGACTTAGTATGGCAACTTTCCTGTCTCAGATTTCAGTTATAATTTCTGTGAGATGATATGGTATTGTCACTCAATATTTTATGTTCAGTTTAATTATTAGAATCTGCATAAATGCTTCAGGCCCTAAAAGGTGATCAAGTGGCGAAATGGCCAGGCACTCTGCACATGGGATTAGAGAGTTGAGATTTAGCCTCTGCTGGGATTCTAATTTAGAGCAGAAGAGAGACACTGCCCCTAAATGGTGTGAATACATGGCTATTAAATGAAAAGTTTTAAATAGTTTGAACAGTTATGGAAACATAAATACATGGGTTAGTTTCCAGCTGTGTGAAGAGGAATAGTGTCCCTCAAAGATATCTACATCCCCATCTTCTAGAAACTGAATGTACTACTTCATGTGGAAAATTAGACATTGTTGATTGTGCACATCATTAAATTATAGAATTTGACATGGAAAGTTTGTTCATGATTAATGTAGAGTAGCCTAAAAAAATGCAAAGGTCTTTCTAAGAGAGTATGACTCTTGCAGATAGTTAATGCTGCAATATTCAATGAATAAAGACATGGAGAATAAACCTAATGGGTCTCGGTAGCTTCCCAGAAAACGGAATAGACAAAAGACATTGGTTTTCCCCAAGATATTGAAGAAAGAATGCAATTCTGTCAGCGCCTGTGTTTGAGCTCATAGACTTTGGCCTAACAAAGTTACACATACTAAGCTTTATTGTTTTAAATCACACTGCTTGCAAGGATTTGTTACAAAGACAATAAAAACAGATCATTTATTTTGTCTCTTCAATAATGTAACAAAATATCTGAATCTATTTTTACCTACAGTTTCCTGTAGGTCCATAGTCATCTGGTCTTGTTGCTTTTGATATGTGGTAGCATACTACATCACTGTGGGAGCATGTGATGGATAGTGGATTAAGTTTTTTTACTTCAAAGCAGTAGGGAAGGAATAAATACCTAGGAAGATGAAGGACATCAAAGTCCTATTAAGGACACTTGTCTGATCATCTCTCAATAACATTATGCTTGAGTCTGGAGAGGGCTGGTGTAGGGAACATGTTACAGTGACTATTTAAATCATGGTAGGCAGACATGGATGAGAGAGAGAGGGAGAGAGAGAGAGAATGAATTAACTAGTAGAAGAATCAGACATTTTCCCATTTTATTCCATATGAGTATTATACCAATTCAGGCACTTCTTCCTGTTTATTTAACTCTTTCTTAAAGTGTACTCAAAGATATAATGAGAGTACAAGAGTACAAAGAACTACTGAAAGTATATATTTAGTAATTTCAGGCCCAGGTTTCAATTGAGTAAATTAATGATCAAGATTAGCCATCACAAGGCTCATTGTGACAATAACAATGAAAACACATATAAAATTCAGCCTAATTCTAAAATTTTTTTGTTAAGGGTATCATGGGGTCATATTGGGAACAGAAGAACAAAAGTTAAAATATCCTATAAATTAATTTTGATAAGTTTCTATCCTTTTGGCATGTTCACACATGTCTAAAAGGAGAAAAATAATAACTAGCTTGAATGTTAAAGGCATAAAATCTGCTTTACATTTTTCATATCATGCAGGAAAGACAAAGGTGGGAAGGAGTGGAACAGAGGGTAGACAAGGCTAACAGTTATTAAAATCAAACTAATTCTCCAAGCTCTGTTGTGTTAAATCATCAAAAATACTCTTTCCCACAAAATGTACTATATTTCTCAAAGGCCCAATACCATGAAATCCTGACTAATGACAAAATTGCTTTTTAAGGAAGCATTACTTTCTCTTTCAAACAGCTGTTTCATTTCATGTCCACTACATTCTCTTAGTACATGAAAAAAAATATAAAGGGAGAAAAACTGTTGCAGACTTTTTCTATTAGAAACATGATTAAATCCTGTGAGAGTCAAACTTTTTAGGCATATTCTAATATGGTTTAAAAGGATATAAATATCAGGTAGATGAGACATCTCAGTGGATAAAAACCCTTGCTGCCACGAATGAAATTCTTCATTAGTTCCCAGAACCCAGAGGATAAAAGGACAGAAATGACTCCTGTGAGTTATCTTTGGATGTCCACAGTCATGCCAGGATGTGCCTCTGTGCGCACACACACACACACACACACACACACACACACACACAGAGAGAGAGAGAGAGAGAGAGTTAGACAGAGAGAGAGAGAATAGATAAATGTAACTCTAAACTTCTAAGAATGATCAACAATGACCTCAAAGGGTGTTAAGGAGTGAAGTATATGTCTAAGCAAAGAAAGGAAGAAAGAAAGAAAGAAAGAAATAAAGAAAGAAAGAAAGAAAGAAAGAAAGAAAGACATAATCGCAGAAGAAGTTCTAATTTTATTAAACTTAATGTTTTCATTAGAATAATTAACCTTGTCAATACACATCAGAGTGCTGCCAAACTGGACAAAGGTGTTTCATGACAGGTTATGGTGATTGAAATGTGGACCATCTCCATCCATGTATGGTGTGGCTTCCAATCATGGTAGGGAGATGTTTGAGTCTTAGGAATTTAGAATAGTCAAGGGGCAAGAGGACAGATTCAAAAGTAAACTCCATTAAAGTAGATGTCTGACACTATTGTCTCTGTTCAAGTTAAAGGAAGGACTTTACAAAACAAACAGAATTATCGCCCTGCTTACATAAAAACAGTGCACCATGGAAATTTGTCATTGACTCATTATGTATACAACCCTAGCAAATGCATTTGGTCCACAGACAGATCAGATATTAAAACATGGGGCTTAATTAATTATTAACTGAAAACAAAGCATTTTTACTAAGTGAGTAATTAGCTTCTACCACTTGCTTTGAATTTTCCTTACTGCTTTATAGTAACTTCTAAATAACATTGTCCATATTCTGTCGATGTAAAGTTTGCTCTTAGGGACTTTGCCCTTTGCCAAAATTATAATGATTTCAGACTCTACTTCAATTTATTTGATACCAGCGCCTAATGTTCATAAGTATACCAATGTACACAACCCATCCTGTATACCTATATTATGTATGAAAGTATGTGTCTGCATGTCAGTATGTCTCAATATACTTGCTGTAGGAGAAAATCATAGTTGTGATGGGCACTGTCCTTCAGGTGAAAACAGAGTGGCCTTGTACAAGAACACACACACAAATAACCTAGATATAGTTAGAAAGAAAGTTTAATGCTTATATCTACAAGATAGAGAGTATCAAGGTTGCAATTTAAAGTCTCATGTATTTTTCAAAGCCTTCTAAGAGGCACATTAAGCCAAAATGAGAAATTGATATGGGATTTTACTGAGACAGTCAGAGTTCCCAGATTGAGGAAAATAAGCTGCTACACCTGTCTTCAGATTTCTTTTTAAATATGCCAACATCATCTTTGGCACTTACACAAAACATTATTTTTTAAATAAAAAGCACTTTTCTTATATATAGTAGTAATTCCTTGCATGTATTTCTTAGGTGTGTGCCATGCATCTGAGTCTCGAAATGTATTTATATCCTACAGATGCATACATCTCCAATAAGGTAAAAGAAAAAAAAAGCTATCAAAGAGAAAAATCAAAGGATGGAAAAAGGACAGAAGGATGGAAGGAAATAAAGAAAGAAAATACTTCATTAAAGACTGGTTCTCCCAACGACAGCTTTAGATTCAGATTAAATGTTGACATTTTGTCATGATTATGTGGGCCAATACACACAAATTTTACAATGAAATTTCTCTATTCATACTTCCTTATTTTTGTTTTGTTGTTTGATTATTCTCCTTATCCTCAATATTGCTCAAATCACATAAAGATTTCAGGTGGTAAAAGTTTGGTCTTTACAGCAGATGGCTATGTAAAATCACCCAAGGTGAATGACAATGCTTGCATATTTTTTAATGTGCATCGGTACTCCTGACTTCTGCTGTGATTTAACTTAATTAATATGCATAGGCTTCTACCTCTGTGTCTGACATGTCCTGGACAGGTGGTATTTTGTAATTAATCTAACATTTGCACTGGACACATATAATGCTGTATACATTCATACACTTATGCATGTTGAATGACAATATAATTGTTACTCTTGAGAAACTCAGAATATGAACAGGAAAAATAAGTCATAGTATAATAACTAAATTCATTGTATGTGTAGTATAAAAATAAAGAAAAATGACATTTGTTGGGAGCTAGCAACTGTATCCTCTAATAATGTGAAAGTGGCTACTTTATTTCTCAATACTCAACAGTGTAACTTGAGTTTATAGTTAACAAAAAAAATCTCACTGTGACACAGTAGTCCATACAATTTCTCCATTCAGCTCTATCATTCTGATATTATATTCCTTTTTCTGCTCACATGAATCTCATGCATTTAGATTTCTCACAGAGTATACATATTGCCCCTCCTCTGACTCTACATCAATAAGTGTATCTGCTAGATACACTTATCTTGTCTGTTGAATTTATTAGCCGAAGTAAAAAGAACCTAGATGTACTTCAAAAGAGGAATGGATACAGAAAACGTGGTACATTTACACAATGGAGTACTATTCAGCTATTAAAAACAACAAATTCATGAAAATCTTATGCAAATAGATGGAACTGGATAATATCAACCCAAGTGAGGTAACCCAGTCACAAAAGAACACATATGGTAAGCACTAACTGATAAGTGGGTATTAGCCTAAATACTCAGAATACCCAAGTTACAGTTTACAGACCACGTGAAGCTCAAGAAGGAAGAACAAAGTGTGGTTGCTTCAGTCCTTCTCAGAAGGGGGAATAAAATACTCACAAGAGGAAATACAGAGACAAAATGTGGAGCAGAGACTAAAGGAAAAGCCATCTAGTGACTGCCCCACCTGGAGATCCACCCCATATACAGACACCAAACCCAGACACTATTGTGAATGCCAAGAAGTTCTTGCTGATAGGAGCCTGATATATCTGTCTCCTGAAAGGCTCTGCCAGATCCTGACAAATACAGACGTGGATGTTCACAGTCAACCATTGGACTGAGCATAGGACCTCCAATGGATGAGTTAGAGAAAGGCCGGAAGGAGACGAAGAGGTGTGCAACCCCATAGGAAGAACAACAATATTAACCAACCAGACCCCAAAGCTCCCAGGGACGAAATTACCAACAAAAGAGTACACATGGAGGTACCCATGGCTCCAGGTGCATAAGTAGCAGAGGATAGCCTTGTGAGACATCAATGGGAGGAGAGGCCTTCCTGTAAAGGCTTGATGCCCCAGCGTAGGGGAATGCCAAGGCGGGGAGTCAGGAATGGGTGGTTGGGTGGGTGAGCACCCTCATAGAAGCAGGGGGACAGAGGATGGAATAGGGGGGTTCTAGAGGGGAAATCGGGAAAAGGGATAACATTTGAAATGTAAATAAATAAAATATCCAATAAAAAATAAATCTCAGATTAGTTTCATTTTTATCTTGTGAGAATGTTTTTTAGGTCTTGGAGAGAACTAAAAAGGCCATATGAAAAACATCTTGACATAACATGATCTGGAACATTGCTGAAATAAAAGAAAGTTGAGAAGTTACCGATGTTTCAGATTAGTGCAGGTGAAGAAGAAATAAGGCAGAAATGGTAATACTTCTGATGTAGACTACAGAATCTAGCACGAGAATTGATTTAAGATGTATGTTTAGATAACGTAGAGACTGAAACAGAGGGAAAGAAGAAGGGGAGATAAAGGGTTAATCCTATATATGAAGTAGAGAAGGTGCACCTTTAAGCAAATCAACAGGCGATGGTGACAGGTTCTAAAGTTCATGAGTTCTTGAAATGGAGAACCTCTTCAGTAGAGTTGTAGAGGCAAAGCAGAAAGAGTCCTGGATACGGATACAATCTATCAACAAATGAAAAACTAAAGAAAAGAAAATGAGAGACCTCCCAGAAGAGTATGTCTCAGAAGAGATGTGGATCATGTTTAGGCTCTGCCATGGCCTTGCTTACAAAGAGTCAAGGAGGAAAAGAGAAAACAGAATTAAAATGATAGTGTTTCACAGAGACACTTAGGAAAGATTGGGGAAAGGGAGGTGTATTCAAGGAGCACTTAAAGAAAAGTTAGACAACTGTGATTGTTATAACATACATATTTGTCTTTTGTATGTGGTATGTGACTTATAAAATTCCTCTTCCAAGTGAGTCATGAATACTCAAAAGTACTTTTGCCTATAAATGTCCTTAAAACTATTATCTGACCTACCCTGTCTCAGAGAGGTCACAGAACCTTAATATTCTAGAAATAAGACCCTGCTAAATATTTTTCTATAAAGTTAAGACCCCGTCTTTCTTTTTTTCAATTTTTTTATTTCCTTATAATTTCTCTGTTTCAGTCTACTAGCAAACATATTTAATCAAATACATCTCCATGTAAAATCAAGAGAACAGGGTTTAGAAAGGTCTCATAAAGCAAATCAAGATAATAATAATGATGATGATGATAATAATTATTATTATTATTATTATTAAAACAATAAGAATATTAGTCAGAGATTGCTGATCTTCCAGGAGGGTGCCACTTAGGAGGTTAGAAATGGCTCCAGTCTTTCAAAATAAATGATGCCACACTTAACCTCTAAATTTTGTGTGCATGTGTGTCAGGAACTGGGGGAGAGGTTCTACCTAAGGGCTAAATCCTTTATTTGTGTGATCTCTGGATAGTATTAGCAGACCTGATTTAGATTAGAGAACACTGAGGATATATCCCCTCTTGCAGCATTCTTTTCTTCTTGCTCGTAGGGAGAAATTTCCCATTCCATTTGAGAACTTTTCATGATATGTGCAGTTTGTTTCAGTAGCTACTAAATCAAATTCTTCCACTTATGGACTGTCTGTAAGAGAATCTCCATTTTAGGCTCTGGAGGAGTGTCTAGAATAGCAAGTCTCACAAAGAAAAATCCTGAGGTAATTTGTCTGAATCAGAGAATGTACCCAAGCAGAGCAGGAAGTGAGGGTGCCTGGATTCAAGCCCCATATTTAACATCAATTCTCTTTCAGGGAATTTCTTAATTTTTTGGAGAGAAGCACATACACACACACACACACACACACACACACACACACATACACACACACACACATACACACACACACACACACACACACTAACTTTAGTTTGTAAGATTTTTTTTAACACAGGAAATGCACATCAAAAACCTCTGCAATCTATAAGCTGAATGTATCCAAGGTCTTTATGAGGAAAGATGTCTTTAAACTCCCTCAGATACACAATCTGTAATGTTGTTTAGTTTGATTATAAGATATATGCTACGATATAAACTCAAGAGCTAGTTGGAAAAGTTTGTATACCCCAATTCTTAGATAATTACATGCTTGCAAGAATGTTGGGAATCTTGTGCAGTATAGATCAAAACAATGGAATGACCTCAAAGAACGAGGATCTGGATCCAAGATCATTAAGATTTGAGCCTAGCATAGGTGTGAGGGCTCATGGCTGTCCCTCTCCATGTTAGTACATCTATGGCCTTCCTCGTTTTCTTTATCTTTGAGACTATGTTTTAAAAACAGCATTTCTCCTTTCCTTTCCTCCCTCCCAACCATTCCATACACATTTTCCTGCTCTCCTTCAAATTTACAGCCATTTGATTCATAAATTAGTGAGATTTTAAGGCTGTAATGTATATTCTGACATTAGGAGGAATATATGGGAGGATTTGGGGTAGGGGAAAGGAGCGGAATCTGCTCTAATTATATCATAATCACAAAAATAAGAGAAGTCATAAAAAAAATTTCAGCCAAATCTCAAGAAAAACTGAGCCATGAGATGATCCAGGCTCAAATTGTCTCAAATACTAATTGGACAGATGTAATTAGACTTCATTTCTATCACCTGCCGCATGAAAGGCAAGTCCTCTGTGGTAAAATATTGTATCATTTCTTCTCTCTGAATTTTTTCCAAACTTTTGGAAGCGTTCTATGAATAATGACCAGGTTGACTTTCACTGCTTCTTAGTGTAGAAAGCCACTGGAGAATCACTCCTGCCTCGCTGATGAGAATAAACTGGATAACCTACAAAATCGTGTTTATAAATCCCAGCAGAGAGCTCAAAATGTGAGAAAATCTAATGAACTGAAATTGAGAGACTCTTCCACCCATCCTACCAGAGAACAAACTTATCGCTCCTGTCACCCTTTGTGGAGTGGTGGGAGAGCAGAAAAACTGCTATAGATGTGTGTGAGATAGGGCCCATAAATTGGATTAAATGAATTTCAAAGTTTAAGGGTGAACTGACATGACTATTTAGAACCTACAGGAGGCTTAGACAAAAGAGAAAATGTGCAAAGATCTGCTAACTGCCATCTCTATGTGCTTCTCAGAAAAGAATGAAGAAGATACTCAATTTCAGGTGTGGATTGCATTTAAGACTACCCTGTGTATACAAGTCTACCTTAACAACACTGTGCTGTTTGCTACAAGACTTTTCTCTGTTCTCCTCCCCTCTGGGTCTGTAAGCTCATTCGTGGGCGTGAGTCCTGTGGGAATGAGTTGTGGGTCCTGCTTGTCTGCCGCCCGGGCATCTGGAACCATGGCTCAGTGGGGCAGAAGTGCAGGAATTTGGCTGAGTTCATTCCACGCAGCTCAGAGCAGACATCAGGCTATGAGAAGTTGCAGGACTCCGCCCAGGTGTAGAGAGGTCTCATCCTGAGGTCCCTCGAGGGCAGAGCTCCTGGGTTGGGGGTCTCCAGCTGAGGCGGCTACATAGAGACCAGCTGGTCTCAGTCCTTGGGCACCCAGGCACAGCTGGGAGAGCAGAAAGACTGAGGGTGGGTGGGGTGGGGATATGGGCTAGACCAGCTCACAGCTGAGAGGGATGAGGGAGAGAAGCTCCTACGATGCCCCAATCCTGTGGCATAGACAGAGGTCCTCTGGTGGGAGATTAGGCGGTGGCTCATTGGTTGAAGGCTCCATCTATGGTTCTCCATGGTGGGCCAAAGACAAGAGGAAGTCCATGGTTTTAAAAGGTTTATTGTTATGGTGGAAAGTGGATGAAGCTGTACCTCCAGGGTGAGCCTAAGATTAAATATCTTTTGCAAGGAGACCGGTCTGGGAAGGAATGCTTAATTGGCTATGCCCTCTGGCCTTTAGGTAACTCATGAATATGGAGATTTCTTGTGGCTCTGTGGCCTGTAGTCATGTCCTCTACCTGTATTACCTGTGCTACGTGGCCTAAGGCCAGCCCACTGCCCGACACTCCTGTATGGTCTAGCTTCCCTCTGTGTTTTTAAGTCTTCTTTGTTAGGCTGAGGTATTCTCAACCACTCATAGTTAGAATATAAAATTTATAAAATTATAAGGAGAGGCTTATGACCACACCCTCCAATTATCTGAAAACTAAAAAAAAAATTCTCAGAGAAAATAATATCTTGATATTTATTATGTGATTTACAGCAAGTATTTTCAAATAGAAATTGTGAAAGACATGCAAATTGAAGACACAAAGAAACAAATCGTTCTTGACTTATAAAATTATTGAAACATAGTTGTTCTGGTGCTGGAGGAAAAAATACAATGGATATTTTCTTTCTAAAAAAATCTTAGCTTTAAAGACAGTAAAATTAGTTATAAAAGTGATAAAGTTAGCTATCATCACAGGAAAATACATGTCATCGCAAAATATTAATGCTGTAATGTACATTTAATCATAAAACTCCTTTAGTCTACATCTCTTTCAGTAAATACCTTCATTTCAAACTGAATAAAACAATTTCACTGAAAGAATTATTTAGCATTTTTATGCTTGGTGGGCTCTTTTCTCCCCTTCTTATTAACTAATGCATAATTTGAGTCAAACTAGCCTTTATCTTTTAAATTTGCACAAATTATTCTGTATATCACTGGAGTTAAAAATACATGCCTACACTAGCTAAAAGAGAGGGAGGGGGGACCCTGCTGAATGTTTCAAGATCAGCATTTCCAGCTCGTCCTGCACGTAAATACAAATGACACTCTGTCTGTGATTATGGACCATGAGTCTTACACACTTGAACAGCCTTGACTTCTTCATGCTAATTTCTGCCCTGTGTGAAATCGCATAAATGTCACATCTGCTGCAATCCTTTCCCCTAGTCTAGCATATGTTTTCCATGGAGCTGAAGGTTCATTGTTATCGAATGAAAAAAATGCATATATGAGGAAGGGCTTTGAAAACTATAAACTACCAAAGGAATAGAAAAGATATCCATCAAAGGAAAGTTTGGTTTTGCACTTAGTAAGTTTTATAGTATAAAACACTGTCTTACTATGTAGATGAGTTGGAACTTGACAGGGAAATGAGGCTGACCTTGAACTTCCAAACCAAATTTGGACAGTGAAGAATTTCTAGATACATAGAAATATTCGTGTTTGCAAGTGTGCTTGACTGACAAATCTGAATCCTGTATTGGTAAGCCTAGTCTCCTCAGTAAACGAATTAAAAATTTTACTTGAGTGGAACCTTGAAAATAATTTTATTTAGAATTAAAAATGAAAACAACACACACACACACAGTATATTTAACTGCTAATTTGCGACCTCCAGTTGTAAATCTGGGTAGTATCCTGGAGGAGGGAACAGAGGGAGAATGAAAGGCATGCCACTTGAAATAAGTTGGCATAAATATCAGTCACATTAGGGATAATAGCCATGTAGATGCACATGAAGCTACATAGAAAGAGTGAAGCCCAAAGTATTTGAAAAACATTAAAGTCAGAAATATTATGGTTTTCTGTATAATTATAAACAAAGCCAAACCCAACAGACTTAACAACTATATGGCTGCAGCTCTTTGAGCAACTGCACTCTGAGGTGAGAATTCTGGGAGGGATAAGCATTTTCTTTCCTTAAAGGGCTAATTATTTATCCTGTCTCCTTAGCAAGGCTCAGAATGGACCTGAGTTACTGAGGTGCTATTCCATTCCAGGACTGTGTTCCAAGATGGCCCAGGCAAACTGGAATATCAAGTCTCCATTTAGGCCAAGTTTTCATTCTCTTGACCAAGAGGGTTTTCCTTTGTGGGCCTTCAGTGTCTTTGTCACAAAACCAAACCAAACCAAACCAAAAAAAAAACCAAAAAAACAAACCAAAACAAAACAAAAAAACAAAATTTACTTCACCCACTGACTAAGTAAACTGAGACACTGAAAAAACTGAGAGGACGGTCACGAAGATCATCTTGCAATATTCACATTCTATCTGGAAGTTCTGCAAGACCCTTTCTTCTTCACATACTTGTCTAAATGTAATTGGTAAATAAAAGGATATATATTTAAGATATTCCAAATAATAATTTTATATACTCACACACTATGAATAATTCACACAATTAATTAGCACATGTATCACCTTATATGATTATTATTTTTAAAATTAAAATGAAAATTCTTAAAATCTATTATTTCTGCACATTTGAGATAAATAATACAATGTGTCAAACTCTCATAATATGAACACTGTGCTGCATGTTAGATTCTCAGGTATCATTGACCCCAGAACTGAAAATGTGTTCCATTGAGCACATTTTAAATAGGATGAGCTCAAAACAAAAGAAGCATACAAAAAAGGATACATAGTTTCCTGGAGAAGATATGTAAAAGAACATCTGGTCATGGATATTAGTAAACTTGGATCAAAGGTGTCATATCTCCAGGATTTTGCTTAAAGATAAAGCAAGGATATGCTGTGATCAATCAAATGCATGGAACTTGATTGAACCCTGAACCCAGCAAAAGACGTACATTTTCTCAAAACAGGATCATTCTGTTTAATTTCCTTCCCTTAAATGTAAAGCTTTTCCTTTCCTCCCACTGTGTCACCTTTCCTAGCCCAATAAATAGAGATATTTTACAATCAGGAAGGAAGATGATCAAGCAATTAGGACACTTAGCTGTCATTAGGTGCTGACGCTGCTGCTTCCTGTTATTGCACGCTTCCTATCTCTGTAGATGAGATATCTGCAAACAGTCACTGCCAGGGAGAACTTTAAGTAAAATCAGATAGAAGCAGCTCAAATCTGGAGACGCTCTGAGCCTTCATGAATAATTCTTGAATAGTGGTGTGAATGCTGCTCGCTCAACTCGCGGGCTCTTTCAAGTTGTTAGTTTCATGTTTTATTTAAGCCCAACATAAATGTTAACGCGGTCCTCATCAGATTCCTTTTATCTAACTTCGAAGACTGATGTGTTGATGTTGTAATCTGGGAAGAGGGCCTTGGGGAGAGACGCTAAATGCCCATCCAGGTATTCTGTGAGGAGTCATAGATAAATTACCTTTCGGGAAACTCAAGTTGCCCTTTTATCAACTAATTAATGTTATCTCTCAGAATGCTATCTTGGCATACATACCTGCTGATCAGCGTTTAATTGTTTTTTTTGAATGTTTTAATATTTCAGTATTTAATATTTTCAAATGTTTTAATATCTCAGTAAGTTCTGTGGAGTGAGATGTAATAAAACATAGGGCAAAATCCTCCTGTGGAAACATTTTTTAAACGAGTGACTAAAACAAAATTGTACATAATGCAAGTGTTAATCAAAGAGAATGCCATTAACAGCTTACTATGTGAGTGTCTCCATTGAGAAAGAAAAGTATGGTATCATGCTATCATCTTCATTATGAAATTTTCATATCATGATTCTTTAATGATTCAATTAGTCAATACTCTTTAAGATATATTTAAGTCTGTGTGCCACTTACAAACTGGAGCTCACTTATGTCATTTGTAAATCTTTTTCTTATTGGAGACTGATCTGAGGTAAAATATTCTACTTGGTACCTCGCCATTTAGCTTCTCAGAATACTGTTCTGCTTTTGTGTTTGAAAGTTAAGAAGAACAAAGACAGTTCATGGTGTCTCCTTGGATAAGCTATGCCTAAACATACACCTTACTAACTAGAAAGACCTTTCTATCTTTTCAGTAGGACTTAAACAAAAGCCAAAAGCCTGGAGTGATGGAATTCTTACTAATGTAGCATTGACATTAGTTATCCTAGTGTATAATTTTTTTCAAGGAACTCCAAGCTTCAGATCTATGACCTAATCTATTATCTATGTATTTTTAGAGTGAATTAGAAAAATGTTGGCGTATTTGCCCCAGTGCACATATTAGTAGATAGAACATGTAGGATGTTTATTAGGAAGATGGCCAACCCCTATATAAGTTCTATACATGGTGAGTGGATTTTCCTATAGGCCAGAGAACAATCTGTCAGAAGATGTGACTTAGTAATTTCGTGCAAAAGAAATCCCTTCATCTAGGAGCAGTTGTTTTCTAGGGTTATTTACTCTGAGCCATCACATGTGTTTCAGCTTTGGCCAAATGCTTGATTCCCTGTACCATGACTTACAATGTGGCTTTCATTTGACTGAACTTTACAAGACTGCAGAAGGATTTGAAATCCAATATGTCAAAACAGGCCATCTGTCTATGTGTTCTGAAGCCAGAAAGACTTTGTGTTTCTTTCATTTATTGCATGAGAATTGACTGGTGTCTTCTTATGTCTCTTCACTGGTAAGAAGATAATAAAGTAAACTAATTTATCAACCCAATGCTCTGAATCTCAGTTCAGTACAACAGCTACAACAAATTCTCTTTGTGTTGTTGTAATTACTATACTTACAATATTAGATGCTAATATATAGTAAGGACAAGCTTGTTCTAGAAAGTGTTTAATACTTCCTTTTCATATATACACCATAAGAGCTATATGAATTTGGAAATGCTATCATCTGATGTATCGAAACAAAAAACAAAAATACTATTTGAGGTTCAGTAATTAAGTAATCCAACAGTCCTTTAATAAGAATACACACCTTACAGTGAAATGATGAACATTAGGCTTGGTTGCAGTTTTTAAGACTGAGCCTACCATATGACACTCTGATTTTACACATCCCGCAAAGAACAGCAATTAATTTCAGTTAAAAAAAATGGAGATGTTCAAAACCTTGTGTTGTCAGTCTATTATAACCTCCAATTTTCTGGTAAAATATTTAAAATTGATTTTTAATATTTACTTGTATCATAAGTCATTTAGTTCATAGCACAAAACACAATGGAAGAGCTGATAATGGGAAACAGAAGAGGTTTCTCCCCCTAGCATCTATCCTGTGCTATTTGGACAGCAGAAATTCCCTTGACCTTTTGGACTAGTGCCCTCATCTTCATAAATAAACATAGTAGACTAAATTATGACTAATTCTCTTCTAGCTCTGACCTTCCATTTTTTTAATAAAACCCTATCCATTTTATTTATGGAGGGACCAAAGATATACATAAAATAAAATAAAAACTGTGATTAAATCTGTAAATTTGCTAATCTTGTGCTCTCTAAATAGCCTCTCCAGTGTATTGTCTGAGATATCATCCTGTATCCCCTTCATTCCCATCTGACTGATGCATGTCAATTAGAAGAAAAATGCCCTAGTGAAAGAGTACCTCTAGGTCTTCTAATTCACCACATGACTCCTGGGTTCAGAGAAAGAGTTTCTGGGCACTTTCAAACTATGCTGCAGTTTGAATTTATTGACCTGGTCTTGAACACTTTATTTTCTATCTTCACCTTCAATATACAATAGTAACACTGTGACAAAAGAAATATGAATGGCAATAAGAAATGGAACACTATTCATGTTCCCACAATAATGTTAGGGCTTATATATACCCATATAACTAAGACGTCTAATGTTCAGGTATAGAGGGCTGGTTTCAAATGATCATGAAAATATGCTGAAGAGATTTCATGGGAATTGGATGTTGGAAGGCATGCTCATTTTTAAAAATAACAATAAAGTCAAAACATACCTCCCTATCCCAAGCTAGGACATCATATATTTAACAAATATTTTATTTGGGGCTGGTATGGAGCATGACATACTAAATGTTCTGACCATAGTAGCATATGCATAGATAATATATGGCTCATGCAACTTTCATAACCCTCTCTGCTGATTCTCTTCTAATATCTCTCTAAAGACATTTGTGGTATCATTCTTCATTTATTTTGCATGCTGCTTTCACCCATTGTGGATAAACAGGAATAAAAAATTCTGGAGGTATGAATAGTTATCTTTGCTGAAGCTTGGTGAGGTTTTAATAAAATATACATGACACCAGTGTCTGCGTATGTATTTGTGAGTCATACAGCAGTGAAGAAATCTAGAAATAATTATGATCTTTTTATGATGACGGAGGGATTAGCGCCTCAGGAATAAGCAATATAAAGCAGCATTGACACAGTCTCCTATGTGCCCTTGAACCACTGTAAGTGAATGCAAATAAGGACCACATACATTTAATTTAAACAAAACTGTTTATTGTTCTAAATTCAGGAGGAAAAATGAAACCTAAGAGTTTGTTTAAAATTGGTGAGGAAAATCTTCAACTTAGTTAATGTATATTGCTTACATCACCTGTAAACTAAAAGTTCAAAATAAGAAAGCCTAGTCAGTCCTGGCTTGACAAACAAAAGTTGTCCAGCTTAACAAAGGTATTCCTTTCTCCTCCCTGACCCTTCTTAAATTGTGTTTTATACACATGCATATAAAGCACAGCCTTTCTTTTTTTAAAAATACTAATAGTTTTATTTAACAATCTCTATTTTTGTTGTCTTAAATTGACTGTCCTGTTTTTGTTTTGATTGACAAGTTCATTCTAATCAAATATTAAGTAGGAACATAAGTTGATGATAGCGCAAATACAGACTCAGACTCCCCACTCTCCACATGTATCTACACGGTTTCAGTGTAACACATCATGCCTGGAGAGAGGCACAAGTGTTCCCACTCACTGAGTAAAGACTGGGGCTTATTTTCTAGTGTGGAATTTAAGTCCTGGTAGGATGAGATGTCCCTAAATGCCATCAATCCTGTTTAAGTTACAATCCTTTTCCATCACTGACCCAGAACCCCACCTACCAAATACACATATTATCTGTTTAAAACAAAATATACCCCCTGCCCTCCCCCTAAAAAAACCCAGAAAAGTAAAAAGAAGCAGATAACCAAGTCATTAACTAGGAAGCTACCTGGATTAGATAAGGCTCAGGATGATGAGGGAGAAGACATCTCACTGGTGACTTCTCAAGAGAAAAGTCAATTTCATCTTATTAGAAAAACCACTACTTGGAGACTGTTGGCTAGGCTTCTATTCAGTAGGTGTGTGTGTATAAAGAGAAGAGAGAAGGGATGATTGGAAAAGGAATCATATCTTCCAGTCCCAAGATGCTTCCTACAGCAATTAATAAGGCCATATGTGGAATCTGATGTTAATGACAGAAGCACAGCCTTTCATACACCAAGAGTTAAGTGTTCTGTAGTTGTCTGTGCCTGTTTTGTGCTATTATGAAATATGTTAGGTTCATCTACAAAGCCAGGTCCCTTACTCCTTCACGTTTCTAGTGTCTCCCATTCCAGCCTCAAGGTTCTGACAGAGCAGAAGGGCAAGAGAAAGCAAATCCATTGTCTTCACAAAGCAGAGGAGTGGCCAGGGTGAATTCACTTTTCAATTGCTCTTTTTTTTAAAAAAATCAACAACAACAACATTAATCCATTCATGAAGGTAGAGCCCTCATGACCTAACCATATTGGAAAGGTTCACACTTCCCAATGCTGTTGCTTTAAGGATTAAGTTTAGAAGGGCTAAAACCTCTCAAACCATGTCAGTAGATTATTCATGAATTCCACTTAGATTCCTTGAATTTGTAAAACTATGCCAAATACATTCTTGTAACTTTTCAGTTTGGTCAAAAATGAAGATAACTGAATATGAGGCCATGTCAATATCATTTTTGCTAACCAGAAAGGACCCAAGTCTTTAGTAGAAGAAAACGGATAATTGAAGAACAAAATAGTAAAATATATGTATTGTCATATTAACAGTGGTGGCTTTCTTGCGATCACTTCTTCCATATAGCAAAACTCACCTTAGAAATTGAGGAAAGGGATTTAATAACAAGGTGATGAGACCAGTACACGTCTGTATCAATAAGTACACTTTATTTTCATTACTGAATTTAGGACAATATCAGATAATTGCCTATGATATTCTTTAACATAGTATGAGAAAAATAACTTTTAACATGTACTAGATACCGAGGAAGGCCCATATAGCTAATCTGCTGGTAATTATGTAAAACAAACAGTGTTAATAATTTTTACAGAGTCAGAAGTTTTTTACACTTTGTAAACAAGAAAACAACCAGACACACTACAAGTCATATTGTTTCTAATAACATACATAATGTTGGGGTTGTTTGTTTGTTTTATATTCTTTTTGGGTTTTTGTTTTGTTTTGTTTTTTCTAAGTACTAGTCTTCTCATACAGTCTTCTGCCTGTTTTTTTTTGTTGTTGTTGTATTGTTTTTTGTTGTTGTACTATAGTATGACCAAAACCACTTTATAGCTATTTCTGTTTCAGGTGAAGCTTTCTTAATTTTACACGGAATATAATTTTATTTCATTTAATCTATCTTTTAAAAAACAATTTTACACCGAAAAGGACGGATCCAGGCCAGTTATATGGCTGCAGGAAACAGTACATGATTTAACCATGTCCATCCTTCAGAGTGTGTTTCTTGCCAAATAGTGGAATACATTTAAATAAGTGTTTTTGTTTTATTATTAAGCAAATTTTCTTTTTATTACTTTGATACTTTGCTTCTATGTCTATCATTTGGAATCATATAAAATTTGTATGGGAGAAATATGTCATCTATTGTAAATATTTAAATGTTCTATCCAGGGCTCATATAAAATCTGATTCTCCCAGAATGTCTAATATGAAATTGAGCACACCTGAGTTATTTTATTGATTCCTCATAAATAGTGAGTGCTATCTCATTACTAGCTCTATTTTTAGAAGTCAGGACAAAACAACAGAGTGTGGACTCCAAGGTTGAAATGACTTATCTGTAGGTTGGGTTACAGCAAGTCTGATGTATCTTTATGATCGTGGTAAAATAGCTTCTCTTCATGTATCCTTCCTGCTTCCATGTCTAATGAAGAACTGGTCTTGTATTATTGCCTCTAAATTGGTAGTTAAGGAAATTATGTGGCACAAATTAAGTGCTGTGATATTTATTATTAACATGTTAATTATTATTCTTGTTTACATTTGTACATGTTCTTTTAACCTTCAAAAAATTCTAAAGTAATAATTATCTGCATTGTACACATTTATGGGTCACAGGGTGATAATTTAATGCATATATACAGAAAATACTAACCCAATCAAGGAAATTATGTTTCTATTACTGAGTCTAGTACCTTTGAGTCCCTTTACATTTGTCATTCATATGATATACAATAGTTTGCCCTATGCTATAGTCACCTTGCTTTGCTGTGCTAATTTTCTTAGCTGCACAAACATGAAAATAAAGCAAACAGTTTTGAGAATATAATGCCGCCTCTGTGCATTCTTAAAGTCAACCTGATCATGAGGTATAGTGTTTTCTTGGAAGATAAAGAATGAAAGAATGTACTGGCTATGACCTCCTGGGCACCCAGCTCTCTATCACGCAGTGAGGTCATTGTGTATACTACACTGCAATTTCCAGCCTCTCCTCTGCCTCTTCAGCTCTGAGTTCATTCAGAGTTAGAGCCATTGCTTCTTCTGTCCTTGGAACTCAGTACACAACAGATCACAAAAACTATCTGATAAAATATAGTCATTTGAAAGAATCAAGTCAGGTACAGCCAGTGGAGGGAACAGAAAGCTGTTTGATCAATTTCCCTGTGATTCTTCTCTTCTGTATTTTAATACACGCTTAGGTAACTTTCAAGCATAAGGAAATGATGGCAACTAAAATATTGAATTCTGTTGCCATATGCTGCATCAAAGGTAAGTCGTCTTACAGCTTGGGCAGGACTATTTCTATTATAAGAATATGTACTTACTAGATCAATTTTAATAAGATGTAATTATAATAAGTGGCTGAGGCAAAATAGGAAGGAAAATCCCCCCCGGTGGGGGGGGGAATCAAATGCCTTGAATGTAGCTGGCTTTACTGGTTGGAAACTGCAGCATTCATCTCAGCTCACTCTCATCAGTGAAGTCCAGTTCCACATATGCTGTGGGTAATTAAAAGGAAATAAATGTCATTTGTGATATGGTATGTTTTCGACTCCAAGGCTCGTGATAAAAACTCATTTATTTTTACTGAAAGAAGAATCAACCATCACCATTTG
The DNA here is from genome assembly GCF_004785775.1 of Grammomys surdaster. Classification (NCBI taxonomy): domain Eukaryota; kingdom Metazoa; phylum Chordata; class Mammalia; order Rodentia; family Muridae; genus Grammomys; species Grammomys surdaster. The sequence continues at coordinate 5,428,269 of NW_021604646.1, read as the reverse complement.
ATGATGTTACTTTGCAAGTATTATATATGTATTTCTGAAATGAGGGAGGGTGGAAGAGAGAAGAGAAGAGAAGAGAGAGAGAAAAAGAGAGAGAGAGAGAGAGAGAGAGAGAGAGAGAGAGAGAGAGAGAGACAGAAGCACACACAGAGAGAGATTCCTAAGATGTATTGCCAGCAAGGAGGAAAGGGATAAGACCTATAACTTTGTTTCCTCCCCTGATTTGCCTCAATGGTGGAGAGCTACATGGAGTTGTAAACTAGGAAACATCTTCTCTTATCCACCTTCATTTTGTTTGTGATATTTTATTACAACAACACAACTCTTAAGTAAGAGACCTTAGAACAGTAAAGCCTTACAGTGTGGTATGACAAGTTCTGCATTTAGTGAGCTGGGGTTGGTTTGTATCTCTTTTGTTCTCAGTACATATACATATGTGTGTGCTTTTGTGTGAATATTGCAAATGTGCTTTTATTTCTGTGAGTGTGTATGTGTGTGTATGTGCTGTTGTTTGCTTTGGTTTGGTTTTATGACACTGACTTGCTAAGGAGTTACTTCAAAATTACTCAGCTTGTACTGGAATAGCTCTGGTCTCAACCAGATAGGCCTTGATCTTGTGATTCTCCTTCTACATCTTCCTTAGTAGCCAACTTTTTCATTTGCACTATCAACCTTGAATTAAACATACACAGTTTTGCTGAACACAAACACCTAGATTTTACATCTTTTTGGTTTTGTTTATGAGTATACCATTCCATAAGTAGATGCCAATATTGTGAAACAATAACACAAGTTGTAAGTCAATTGTATTGTCTGGAATAAAATAAAATAATAAAATAAATCTCTTATTGATTGATATCTGTGATAACAAAAATAAAAAGTTTAAGTGCAACATTTGTAACTCCTATTTTGGATATCTAAACCTGATTAAAAATTGGAGATTTGGGGTCTCTGAAACAGATCAGAAAGAGCTACAAGTGCGCCATTGTAATTTTGTAATTCTAGATGCAAATGTAAACTTTTGACCCAATTTAAATGCATCGGAGACTTTTCAAAACTACTTGGAAAGCAATAGTTATAAATAAATGTAGAGATTTTGATTAGGTGGTTTTGTGCCAAGAGTTATAAAAAACACAGATATTGCTCCATGGGTATGAGCACCCTCATTGGTTACTCACTATTGAGTCCTAGACGGATATAAATGCAGGAAATACTCAATGAACTCAGGAGGGTGCATTTAGAGGTATATGTGTCAATGGCTACACCTTGAATTTAAAAGAGATGGGGAGGTTAGACCTGGGAGAAGTAGAAAGGGATATGGAAGGAAAGAAAAGATGCCATTATATTTATGTAGAATAATTAAGTAAAACACATTCTAATAACAATGAACTCTTAACAAAGTAAGTCACATGATTTAATGTCCACTCATGCTACAGCTACAATTGTGTGTGATCACGTATAGATAAGTTGCTCAAAAAAGTTTAATGGCCAGTCTTGTCTTCATTGTCCCACTACCTGGACTTTTAGTATCTAGTTTGGGCTTTTAGAGTCATCTAAGATTTTCATCCAGAAACATCCACTGGCTAAATATTCACTTCTTTCATTCACATGGCATCATTTCATATAGTTAGTAACATTTTTTAAAGACTATTTGTTTGCTTGCCATTATTTATCCATTTTGTTAGTGCTGTGTGCTACTCTGTTTCCCTTTCTTTCTTTCTTTCTTTCTTTCTTTCTTTCTTTCTTTCTTTCTTTCTTTATTTTATTTTTTCTCCCCCCTCTCCCTCTCTCCCTCTCTCTCTCTCTCTGTATGTGTATGTGTGTGTTCATGTACCTGTGAGTGTCGATGCCCATGGAGTTCAGAGGTTTTAGATCCCTCAGAGCTGGTGTACAGTCAGTGCTGACCTTCGTTCCTTCATTCTCTAAATATACTCACCTCATTACATTTCTCACCAGACTTCTACTGTGAACATGAAACAGGTTGAAAATACTGAAATGTATGCTTTCACATGTGTGTTTTTACGTTGCATCCTTCTTAAATCTCTCTGTGACTAAGCAGTATCTTTATGTGCATATCTAGTTTATCCCCTACCCTCACAAAGAAGTAGATTGCTTGTACTAATTCAAAGTGAATATGCCATGTTTTAATCTCTGAAAATCTCACTGATGTTCACACTGTTACTTGAACCAAATATACCCTTTCCTCTCTAGTTACTCTTTACTTTTCAAATTCAAGGCTTCAGCAATTCTGTCCTCCCTCATCCTAAATTCTAAATAATATAATAAATACATTCACTTTCCAACATAAATAAGACTACAAAAAAGGACTTTATTCGTGCTTTTTAGATCAATCAGGGGCTCTCCGAATTGTTTTTTGGTTCCCTCTGTTTTCCTTCATTGTGTTTCAATTTTCCCCATGTGCAGTGCAAAAGAGAGTTCCAATTTAACCATAAATAAAACAAGTACCCTTACTGCTCATCTCACTCCATACTGCTCACAATAAAACACCTCTTCCGATCACAGCTTACATCCTTGCCTATGTGGCCTGTTTGCTGCCTTGTCTGGATTTATTCCTTATCAGTTCCTACCCCTTCCATGGATAATCATTTCTTAAAGACTTCTCCATGACTCTTTTTCCTCATTGGCTAAAACATGCTCCTTAGTCCTCCTGATTATATGAACTCCCACTGGGAGTTTACATGAATCCAAGAGTTCTCTTGTCATAGACATAGTCATTTCTTCATGAGTCTGACCTGTAATGATACTGTGTACAAAACTTGTAATTGTAAATATAGCCGAGAACAGATTGGGTAAACAGCAAAAGGAGTCATGTAAAAGTGAAGCAGTAATTTACTAGAGCTTTTAATAGGTCACATAAGTAAAGTTTTAAGGTGTGGTAAGGAAAGGGGTGTTATGGAGAGGACTATGGGAGTTTGCTAGTATGTTCAGTTCTACAACCATTCATAGCTTTGTCAACCAGCAAAACTGATTTGTTTGTTTTTTTCTTTTGCTTTCTATCAATCCACCATTGTACAACATAGAAAGTTAGTGAATATTTGCTATCCTGTGGGCTGAGCATGTGTTGATGTGAAAGCTGCCAATCCTCATGTTAGAACCAGCAGGAGATAGCGGAACCTTTTCTAGATACTTTAAGAACAATACAAGTATTGTTCTCTTGTTACACAGAAACAGACATTTTTACTTTTAACATATTGAATCAAATATAGCAGTGCAGAAAAGAGCTTTCTCCTACATCAGACATTAGAAATGCAAACTTGTATCTTCTGTCTGTAGGGGTAATCGCTAAGGTTACGACAAAATAATATTTTCACATCTGAGTATTATCCCAGTAAAGAGACAGAACTTTACAGGTATCTTTAAGAAACGATTATTCAAATATGTTTGGAAAAATTCCAATAGACACACAGATATACACACACAAACATAGAGCTGTTTATGATGCATAAACTTAGTAATCCATACACTAAGTCTTTGTAGCTGTCTCTTAAATATATAAAATAATTAACTGGAATATTAGCATCACTTGTTTATATGGAATTCATTGAAACATCACTTTTTGCATACATTTTTATACTTGCATGATTAGAAATGTCTACACAGAGTATGACACTAGAAACTAACCATTCTAGAAATATGGACCTGTAACATTTTAAATATGTCCTTAAATTTTAAACTATCCATATGATTATTTATGTCATGTGTCTGTTGATTTGAATATCTCCAATGTTAAAAGATTTACAGATCCCACCCTTTTATTACATTAACCTAATAGCAAAATGTTATCAAGATTTGAAGTTCAAACCCTAACTGCTACCCAGTTCTTACCATTGCCATTATATAAACCAAATACATTTCATATTACATATTAACTTGGTCTTAAAAAGGTACTATAAGTGATGAAAAAGCCTATCTTTAAAAGAAAATGTTATACAGATTAATGAAGTTATATGAGAGACACTTTAGTCTCCTCAGAAGGATATTAAAAGGGAAATACATGTTATTAACTCATTTAGAAACTGCTAAAACAGAACTTAAATAGTAGTTGCTATTTTAAAATGCCCGAAGAGCTCCAGGAATATAAATTTAGATGAGGTTATTCTTTATTCGGCAATGTCTCACTGGAATAAGCCTACTAGATAAGCCTCCTGCCCACTTTCAGTGCCATGTTCAGACAACACGAACCTCAGATGATTCCCAGTCAGTGGCCTTGTAGGGTGACATTTGTCTATCACTAGAGAGGAGTCATCAGCATGTGAGGAGAATGAGCATTTGAATAGTAACCTGCTTACCAGGTAAGATTTCCTAGAGCATACATTTTACTAACAGATTTGAGAGATATCTAGTGGGATTTTATATATATATATATTTAAACTAGCATATCTGGCTTATGAGTAGAATATAAAATTTGCATGTATTTTCAAACAAATCTAGAGACTTAAAAGAACTTCTTCTCTACTAGTCAGTTGAGTGCCTCTGGGGGTTCCCTTTCACTGACTCCCCTTTGCTATCAGAATAATTCAGTGGGAGCATGTGTGAAAGCCTGCATAACCAGCTCTTTGATATTCGACATTAAATAATAATGAATTAATGCCAAAATGGCAGCTATGTATCATCTATAGACACATGCTTGTTCCTGTTTTGTCAGGACCAGTTCTAACCTAAATTTGTTTGGTAAATAGTTCTTTCTATTTTTATATTCCACCCTGCCCTTTCCTTCATTTTGACTCATACTCAGTGATCCATCTCCCAGCCACCTTGATGTCTTAAAATGTGTTCTTGCATCTACCTAGGATGTTGGGCCCATTGTTTTGACAAGATTTTGTCTTCCTTCAAGGTTCAATTCTAAGCATTTTTTTTCCAGTAAGCAAACCTGTGTTCTAATTTCTATTCTTTTTCATGCTGATGAGTAAAAGTGTCAAGTCATAACAGCAACTAGATTACATATATTTTGGTAACAGATGAAGGAACATAAGAAGCCTTCTGCTTCTTGCTCAAAGCCTGAGTACCTGAATTTGGATCCCCAGCATCTTGGGAATTTCATTGCTGTGAAGAAGCAATATGACCAAGACAGCTCTTATAAAGGACAACATTGATTTGGGGTGGGCTAAGTGGTTATAAGGTTCAGTCCATTATTGTCATGGCAGGAAGCACAGCAGTATCAAGTAAGGATTGGAAGTGGGGGAGCTGAGAGTTCTACATCTTGTTCCAAAGGCAAATAAAGGACTACTCTCTTTCAGGTAGCTACAACTAGGTCTCAAAGCTCACCGTCCCCCAGCCGCAGTGTCACACTTCCTCCAACCAGGCCACACCTCCTTATATTGTCATTCCCTGTGCCAAGCATACCAACCCTTTACTTCTTTCAGCCAGGATTCCATGGGGCTATAATGACCCAATAAACTTCTTCATTCACTAAACGCATAGACAAAGCAGAAACACCAGAAGCAGTGGACTCAGCATCAAGTTTCTTAGGAATACTGGGTATAGGTAGTATGGACAATGCTTGGCACGTCTTTTAAAAAGAATAATGCATGCCTTCAGTGATCATGCACTTTCGTAAAGGGCTGAGGTCAAGCTAATTGTTTCAATCAAGGATATATATGGAGTACTATAAGATACTTCATTTTTATAATTAGATAGAATTTGCATGTTGAAATATGAAATATAAGATAATATTCAACTGCAGGAGACAGTTGAATACCAACATTTCACTAATGTGGAAAATTAACACAAAGTTAATCATTTAAATTTTGTACTTTGCAGTCTCTAAATCATAAATATAGCACAAGTCCCATGCACCAGTATAAAATAAGGGGAGTAAATAGGACTTCATCTTTTATATTATGAAGGTTCTAGAGGAGAAAACATTACCTATGCTTCTGAAGGATTTCACATTCTTTAGCATATACCTGCATTCTCTATCTTCAATGTCAACAATAATGATTTTCCTCCTAACTTTCTCTTCTATAGTCAAATAACCCTAAAATGTTAGCTTTGTATGGTCCTCTCTTTCTAAGGATTTCTGTAATTAGAGTGGTTCAGAATTCATTCAAGATACAGTATCTCTGTACTGTTTTTTTGTTTGTTTTGTTTTGTTTTGGTTTGGTTTTTGGTTTTTCGAGACAGGGTTTCCCTGTGTAGCCCGGGCTGTCCTGGAATTCACTCTGTAGACCAGGCTGGTCTCGAACTCAGAAATCCGCCTACCTCTGCCTCCCAAGTGCTGGGATTAAAGGCGTGTGCCACCACCGCCCGGCTAGTATCTCTGTTCTTAAAGCGAATAATATTCATACATTCTCTCTCTCTCTCTCTCTCTCTCTCTCTCTCTCTCTCTCTCTCTCTCTCTCTCTCTCT
>NW_021604646.1:5406167-5421893 GCF_004785775.1 Grammomys surdaster | reverse complement strand
TCTCTCTCTCTCTCTCTCTCTCTCTCTCTCTCTCTCTCTCTCTCTCTGTCTCAGTGTGTGTGTGTGAGTATGTTTATATAGTGTGTATGTATACACATACATGCATGTATTCATGTGTAGAAGTCAGAGGACAAATCTTAGGACTTGTTTCTTATCATCTACCTTATTTTGAGGGAAGACAAAGCTCTCCCTCTGCTACTTCCTCTAGACTAGCAACTTGCAAACTTCCTATCTCAATCTTGTATATAGCCTACAAGTCTTTTGAAAAGATTTATTATATTTTTATTTTTTCATATTATACTATGATTACTTAAGTTTCCTCTTCCCATATTTCCTCTAAACTCCTCCCTAGCCCCTCTGTGTTCTCTTTAGAATACATGGCCTATTTGTAATGAAAAGAAACTGATCTTCCTAAAGGGAAAAAATCATGTGACTGTTTATATAGGATTTTTTTTTATCCTTATTAAAAGGGAAAGGTAACAAATTTAAACAAATTTTCAGATGCATAATGCTTAGAATGCCCCCAAAATATCATGCATCTGTATCATGTCAAGAAACCTCAGGAAAGAATGATGTAAGAAAACTGGTAAAATAATACTTGTTGGTTTCATTATTCCTCACAGGAATTGAGCTAGAAACACTTTGTAGGTAAGAATATTCTTATAAATATTCCAGATAAAAAGCACAAGGCTGAGATTCCCCATAGGGTCACAGACACAGAAAACTTGATCTTAAAATGTAAGCCAGCATGGTCACACACTCAGAGCATCACCCAGGGCACATGATTTCTACAGTAAGAAAAGAATTCTGGGTAATATTACAGCTTCACCTCATTCTAGAAATTTTTGCAGAAAGCGAATATAGTTTCTTCTCAAGAATAACATTTTTGGTTCTGGGAAGCTTGGAGAAAAAGGTTTCAGTGAGTAACAAATAGTAGAGTCGGGATTCACAACCATTGTTTTGATTCAAGGTTAAGGCCCTCCATTCTAACCAATAAAAGTTCCCATCAGAGAAAATCCCTAATAGCATTTGTCTGAACAGCCTACAGTTGACGACATATGTGCCACGTTACAAGTTTTTGCTGTTTTTCTCACTCAGATTTGGCTCTCTGTTTGAGTCCTCAATTATCAAGAAAAGGCTAGCCTGCCAATGTCTGTCAATAAAATACGTTTTGACTGCCCAATTCCAGTTACAAAGTGGAGTATCCTTGCTCAATTTTCCTCAGGCCAGGAATCAAGCTTAGGTTTATGTAGCTCAATGAATAAGAATATCTGGTTATACATAAATCTGATAGATTTTTCTCATCAAGTTTGATTTGTCTGTTTGAAGATGAGACAGGAACATCAGCCTTGAATGTCATGATTGACTGAACATTGAAGCCCTAGCCTCAGACAACCTTATAATTAAGTACATGGTCCTATTCAACTATATCCAAAGTCAGTTTTAATCAGTAGAGGATTATCTATCAACCCTGACTTACCAGTCATCATGAAGAGCAGCTTCTAGCATTCTTCTGACGTTGGGGTCCAGGCAGTCATCATACAAATTGTTGAGGAAAGGGAATAGTCATATCTGTACAAACTTAAGGACAGGCATCAAGCTGTCCAACAAGAGACCCAAAGAGTTTTATATCCTTATCCAAAGTTGGTCCATCTGGAATTTCAGCATAGAAGAAGTGACATGTGTTATTCGTAACAGAAAATCTTCAAAAAGAATAAGAGATGCTTGTTGCCACATATGCATGACAAATAGTCAATGAAATCTTACACAAAGAAACTAGTATATCTGCAATTTGGATTCACAAATGAGGGAGGATTTATGATGACTGATTATCTCAATTACAGTTACTATTACTTGGATTAACACCTGCACCTAATGCAACTTTGAGAGGAAAGTGTTTATTTCATCATCTATAATCTGTACATCATAAAAGGAAGTCAAGGCAGGAACTCAAGTCAAGAACCTAGAAATCAGAACTGAAGCAGAGGCCATAGAAGATTCAGTTTCGTGGCTAGCTCCTCATGGCTTGATCAGTCTGCTTTCTTATAGAACACAGGACCACTAGCCTGAAAGTGTCACATTCCAGGCCAATCTGGAACCACCATATCAATCATTAATCAGGAAAATGCCTCACAGGTTGACCCATAAGCCAATGTTATAGATATATCTTCAAAATTGAAATTCTTTGATCTGTGCCATGTTGGAAAAAAAAAAGGCAGCACACTGACATAGATTTGAATATTATCCCCTGCAGGAGAGTCAAGGTCCCAGTAAGCTAACACATGCCCATAATAAAGCCACTTGGGAAGTGAAGGCAAGGAATGTCAGTAGCTCAAGATTATATTTTGTAACATAGTAAGGTCAATGCCAAGCCATCTGATGCTATCCTAGCTGAATGGCTCAACACAAAAATCCCAAACCACATCCATAAAAAATAAAAGAAATAAAAGTTAAAAATCAAAGGCAAAAGGAAATGAATTTAAGACCCAAATTCTCTTCCCTGTATTCCAGAAGGGAGCAGACTGAAGTGTTTAAAGTATTGAAAGAAAACAAAACAAAATATTTTATCAATAAAGAATATTCAACTATATGTATGTAAGTGTAATGAAACATAAAATAACTTATAAGAAATATATGAAGTCTGAAAAAATAGAAACAGTACAATATAGAGACAAACTTTGTAAAACTTAAGATGAAAATTTGGTAGCATTTTTCAGTAGGCCTGATAAACAAGTAAAAGAAACTATGAGGTTAAAGACAAAATAATTTAGCCTAACTAATCAGAGGAACAAAATTTTGGAATAGATAAAGACTGACAGGAATCAATGGAAATATTACCATGAATAACAATTTTAGAAGAAAGAAATACAACAACATTTCCACAAGCATTGTGGAAAAAATGGCTTAAATATTTACAAGTTTGAGAAAAGTGACACCTCTATTTGTATAACAGTGGTATCTAACCAATTTCCAAGACACAAATCAAATTTAAAGCATGAGAGGTAAGAAGCATACCATATTCAAGGGATTCTTTATATTTTTATTAGATTTCTCAAAAGAAACCCTGTGTTTCAGAAGAGAGCAGAATGAAGTGTCTAAAGTATTTAAAGAAAACAAAACAAAACCTTATATCAATAAAGAATACTTAACTGTGGGGCATAGTAAAGTCTTAGTAGTCTTTAAGTTTTATCCTCTATGGCAATGATGGGGAGAAATATAGTTAATCTTGGGGGAAATGTTCTCTGGAGAGGAGGAGAAACAAATATTTCCCATACAATTAACACTTTAGTCAGTAAGGAGATAAAGAATGAGGGATAAGGGGACTGGAACATGGGAGATGGGAAAGGAGTATTTGTCCTGGCATATGGGTAAAGGACTGCCTCTGGATAAAGAGAAGATAGACAAGGCCCATAGGAAAATGGCAGTTTATAAAGGTAAAGGGGAAGTCCCATGTCAGGATGGGGTAGTTGATTCTAATTTGGCATGTTTATTAGGTGAACAAAGTGGACTTTTTATTGCTGGACGTTAATACTTATATAGCTGGACATTGGTAGTTAGCCTTAGGGGATGGAAGTGGCTAAATAAGGGAAGAGACCTTGGAGATTAGCGTTAAATATGTAACCTAATGGTTTTTCTTAGGAAGGCAGAGGGAATAGGGGAGAAGGTCAAGGCCTACCGGAGCCATGTTTGCCATTGGGCTGACTAGAGTTTCTTCAGATAGTGGCTGTAAAAGTTTCCACTCCCATCAGCAATGAAGGAGTACTTTCCTTGCCCCACATCCTCATCAGCTTGAGGTGATATTTGTATTAATGATCTTAGTTAGCAATTGTGACAAGAATAAGATGAAATTTTAAAGTAGTGTTGATTTCAACTTCCTTTATGGATAAGGAGGTCCACTGGACTAAGTGTAACTCAGTCTAGTTGTTGGTAAAGGAGGTCCCAATTTTCAGAGAAACTGCCAAACTAATTTCCAGAGTGGCTGTACCAGCTTGCAGTGCCACCAACAATGGAGGAATGTTCTTCGTTCTCCACATCCTCTCCAGCATCTGCAGTCACATTTGATCTTAGCTATCCTGACTGGTGTGAGGTGGAATCTCAGGGTCCTTTTGATTTGCATTTCCCTGATGACTAAGGATGTTGAACATTTCTTCAGCTGCTTTGTGGCCATATACATGGTTATATAGGTTAGTATCTTTGTGCTACTACTGAGTCTAAAAACGAGTGGGTGTTCTGACTCTTGTGCCTGTTCTTTGGACTTTCCTCCTCCTTCTAGGATGCCAGGTCCAATGCTGATATAATAGTTTTTGCTACATCTTACTTTTTGTTTTGTCATGTTTCTTAGAAGTCTGATTTTGCTAGTGAAAGACAGAAAGGGAATGGATGTGGAAGGGAGGCGAGGTGGGGAGGAACCAGAACAAGTAGAGGAAAGTGAAACTAGATATATTGTATAAAAAATTATTTATTTTCAGTATAAAAAAGTAGAGTATAATCCTTTGTAAACATATCATATGATATGGACATGAAGTAGAAAGAACAATATTTCTATACAGATAATATGTAATAAAATTAAATCAGCCAGCACTTGGGAGGAAGATGCAGGCTGATTTCTGAGTTCGAGGCTAGCCTAGTCTACAGAGTAAGTTCCAGGACAGCCAGGACTACACAGAAAAACCCTGTCTCAAAACATCGACAACAACAACAACAAAAAAAATTAAATCATGATTAAATAGAAAGATCAAAAAAGAACAAAAGGCATATGTGAAAGCCCCAAATGAACATTTTTACAGAAGAATTCTGCCAACATTTTAAGAATTAATACAAATTTTTCTCAAACTCTTGTAATTACTGACAAAAGGACAGCATTTCCAAACTAGTATTTTAATATCAAGACCACATGAGTATAATACATGAAAAAATGTAGGCTAATATACCTGATGAAACAGACAGCAAGCTCCTCAATGAAATATAAGTAGCTATAATAGAACATTAAAAGAGTAATCCACCACAATAAAATAGGTTAGTTCTTGAATAAAAGGAATGTTTGTCCGCCCAAATATGATGTAATGCACTACAACAATAAAATAAAGAACAACAATTAGAAGAGCCAAATAGGAGTCAAAGTGTCAAAATTACAAGGATTTTCAGGTTAAAATTTTCAATAAAATATTAAAGAAATGCCTCTCTACAGCCAAGCATGAAATCCCCATAGCAACATCATACTCATTGAGAACCTGAAAGGTTTTCCTTTTCTATTCAGAACAACTTGCTTCTAATATGGCACTGGACCACAAAGCAATTACAAAAGTGAACAACGTAGATCCCGCCCTTGGATGAGTCAGTCAAGTTGTCTGTGTTCAGAGAGGATCTTAAAGCTATACACAACTCTTCTTTTGTGCTATGTTCTACATAAATTGTGCACTTCCATACTGCTGGGAGCACCTCCCAAGTATCTCAGCCCCTTAAATAAATACGGCAATAAATATGTTAATCAGGTAGAATTCATCATTATATTTTGTATTCATGTATTGAATTATCTCATTTTCCCCATAAGTGCATACAGTTAATTTGCCAGTTTAAAATGGCACACTTCACTATAATACTTCACAGAATATCCCAAAAAAGTGGTAGAAAACTGTAAACTGCCAAGGAGATGGTAGGTGCCTAAAATGAAACAGTTTTCTCCAGATACAACAGAGCAGTTTCACATGTGAATTCACTGTGCTTGTGACTGAATGCAGAAGACTAAAGCTGACTCAATCCAGACAAAAACCCAGCATGAATGAGGGAAAGTGGTCCTGAAACCCACCCTGAGCTAAGCCAGTTGCTAGTTTCTGTGAGAGGAAGAGCTAATTTTCCTTTAAGAGTAGGACCCTATTAAAAATGAATTCGAGAGGTTCCTAGGTAAATGGATGGAACTAGAAATTATCATCCTGAGTGAAGTAAGCCAATCACAAAAGAACACACATGGTATTCACTCACTGATTATTGGATATTAGCCCAGAACCTTGAAATGCCCAAGATGCAACTCACAGGCCACATGAAGCTCATAAAAAAGGAAGACCAAGTGGGGGTGATTCAGTTCTTCTTAGAAGGAGCAACAAAATACTCAAGGGAGCAAACATGGAGGCAGTGAGGGACAGAGACTGAAGAAGGGGCCATTTGAAGACCTTTCCACCTGAGTATCCACCCCATATGCAGTCAGGAAAGGTAGATGCTGATGTGGAAGTCAGGAAGTACATGCCGATAAGGGCCTGATATGGATGTCTCCTCAGAGGCCTTCAAGAGTCTGACATATTCAGAGGCAGATGCTCACAACTAGCCATTGAACTGATCATGAGGTTCTCAATGGAGGAGTTAGAGTGAGGACTGAAGGAGCTGAAAGGGTTTGTGGCACCATGAGGAGAGCAACAATACCAACCAACTAACTACCAGCCTGGGAGCACTTATGGAGGGATCCAGGGCTTCAGCTGAATATGTAAGAGTAGAGAGCCCTGCCGGGCACAGGTGGAAGATGAGATGCTTGAACTCATGAAGGCTGGATGCCCCAGGGGGTGGGAATTTTGAGGGTGGGGAAGTGGGAGTGGGGGGGGTAGGTGGGGGTTACATCCACAGAGAAGAAGGAGGAGGGGTAAGGGGATGGGGGGTTCCCGGGTGGGTGGGGGATGGGGTAAGGGGATAACATATGAAATGTAAATAAAATATCCAATAAAAAAAAAAGAATCAAAAAAAAAAAAGAGTAGGACCCCTGGTAGGTAACTTTCTCTCTCCTGCAAGCGTCACTCTGTCAGTACTTCCTTCTTGTGGCAATTATATCTTTGAAATGTTGCTAGGGTGAGTAAAAGGCTAACTTTTAAATTTGTATTTATTTTAATAAATTTACATCTAAGTAAACACATATGGCAAATGGCTCTCATAATCATCAATGTAGCAGAAGTTTGTAAAATAACTGACTATATTAGGAGGTTCAGTCACAACCAGTTTGTTATAACATCTGGTCTTTGACAATGATGTCATGAAGTCATCAGAGAGAAAAATGTCATCTTCTGTTTTTTTCTTTAATTTTTATAATACAAGGTAGTGTTTGAGTGGTGAACGAGAATAAATTCTCAGTCTTTATTGTTTACTAAGTTAATTTTATGTGTATACAAGATATGGTTTACTAAGCTAATTTTACGTGTATACAAAATATGGTACATACTCTATTTTAATCTCTCAGAGGACTTATGAAACGACACTTCCATTTTATGATATTTACATTTTAAAAATTATTGGACAACTACTAATTACAAGATGCAATTCTTGTTCTTGGACTATTAAGATAAATAAAACAGGGTCCTCTATCTCAAGCTCATGATTTAGCTTAATACTACCTATGACAATTGCTTTAATGTTTATAAAGTGTTTAGGAAAACAAATATCACTAGATTTCCATTATTTAGTTACTGTATTATTTCCTGTACTAAAGGTCAGGCTTCTAAGAATGGACAGTGTCTAAAAGACAAACCAGAACATAAAAGTCCATATTGAGAAAAGCTCCAAGATCACACCTTTCTCTCAGGAAGTGCTTGTTAGGTGACGAGATAGTAGTTGGCTGACTTCCCTAATGACCCAAAGCATTTAGCAACAAGTGACATCTAGGCAGTGTTTTATTGTTTAAGAAGTATGGTCACAATGTCTTGACCAACAGTTGAGGGTTGAAATTTAATTCCAGATTAGGTGCATAGCAGTAGGGGAGGGGGTCCTGGGGATAGTCATTAGAAAGTGCCAGATGCCAGGGACCCAAGAGGTTCCCAGGACCCAACAGGGAGGACATTAGCTGAAATACCCATAAAAGGGGAGAACCTGTAGAGACCATACCCAGTGGATAGGCACGGCCCCTAATTGAGGGATGGGGCCACCGACCTACGTCAAAAATATTAATCAAAAATTCCCCTGTCAAAAGGAAATGCAGGAACAAAGAGTGGAGCAGGAACTGAAGAAAAGTTAATCCAGAGACTTCCTCATCTAGGGATCCATCCTATATGCTAACAACAAACCCAGACACTATTACTGATGCCAGGAAGTGCTTACTAAGAGGAACCCGGTATAGCTGTCCCCTGAGAAGCTCTGCCAGAGTCAGACCAATATAGATGCAGATATACACAGCCAAACATTGGACTAAGTGCTGGGACCCCAATGAGGAAGTTAGGGCAAGGACTATAGGAGCTGAAGGGGTTTGTAATCTCATAGGAAGAACAACAAAGCTCCCAGGGACTAAAGCACCAACCAAAGAATACACAGAGGGTACCCATGGCTTGAGCTGGCTATGGAGCTGGCTAAGGCAGTGGTGCCTTATCTGGCACCACTGGGAGGAGAGCCCCTTGGTCCTATGGAGGCTTAATGACCCAGGATAGGGGAATGCTAGGCCACTGAGGCAGAAGTGGGTAGGCAGATGGGGGAGCACCCTCATAGAGGCAGGGGGAGGGAAGGGGGTGTAAGGGGCTTGAGGAGGGGAAACTAGGAAGGAGGATAACATTTGAAATGTAAGTAGGAGAAGCCCGGTAAACTGTCCCCTGAGAAGCTATAATAAAATAACCAATAAAAAACAGATTATGGAAAATCAGAAATATCTAAGAAAAAGAGGAAATTGACCTTGCCTGAAAGAAATGATGTTTAGAGATAACATTATATCATCACTAGGGAAAAAATTAATGAGTATCAAAGATGATTGCTTTATGTATAAGACAAGAAGCATAAGAAAAATAACAAAGCTCTAGAGGCTGAGAAAAAAATGATCTCTTTGCTTTAACAGCTGCCAGATTCATGTTTGAGGTAAATTACACTATTGAATAGAGGAAGGGAACAGGTTGTCGATATCACATCAATTTTAGTGGATGTGAATGCAGGCTAAGAAGAATAACAGATTTAATACCTGGTTTTAGTTATGTACTCCATGTCAAAATGTTTTGCATATTTCTAATGTAATGACTACTTGACTTTTTTTCAACTTTAACAATTAATGACCATTGTCATCCCTATCGTAAAAATGGGGAAGTGAGTTGACCAAGTGTTCAGTAACTGGCACACTTACTGATCAAGAGATGCCAGTTTTCTTTTGTTTTAGTGTTTTTAATATTTCAAAAGATATTTTCATTAAAAACAAAGGTAAACTTCAAACAAGGTTCTTAGGAACAGAGTTTTGTAACTTTAAATTTTTCAACACCTATTTTTATTGATTTTTCTTAAAATATTTTGACCTCCCTTCTAGCCCACCATCCTCCAGAGGTAGTGGAAAAGAAATGATACAGGGGAAATGAACCTGTTTAGACAGAGTTCTTTGGAGTAACTTGTCAGGAAACAACAGTTCAGTTTACTAGTTACCAGTAGCTGGTTGATCCACTTGTAAACACTTCACAGATACACCAGCAGTCCAGTTCCATAGAGTCAGGAGAACAAACATGAGTCAGCAGCAGTGGCACTTCCCAGCAGAGACAGCCAGGCCTCAGAATCAGCCTCAGCATAAGTCAGCAGGAGGGACCCAGAGGAATACCAGGAGAAGTTCATGGCTGTCCCTCTCTCTGGGAAGGGAGGATCAGCGAAGACATGAGACCCATAAGCACTGCACAGCTATCTCTATAAGCAAGCAAATCTCAGCCTCCTTCACTGTCCACTGAGTCCTTTTCATACAACCTCCAAACATTATTGTCCCTCTAATACCCTCCACAGATCTTGCCTCAACACATGTGTCTGTCTCTGCTGACATCACTCTGCCAATCAGCCAAAGTCCATGGTAGCACCAAGAAACTTCAGCATACCAACAAAAGGTTTTTGATGTGTTTCTCTCTATGGAGTCCCGAGAAATGGAGCTCAACTGCACAACGAGAGGCAGATCAATACATGTGAGTTGTTAGCAAAGAAGCCTTCATTACCTGTCCTTTCACAAGCTTGCTTTAGTAGAACACCCTTTCTCTTGTGTCTGCTTCAGTGAAGTGTTCCTTAGCCTTTCACCTGTATCCACTTCAGTAAAACACTCCTTCATATGTTTGTCCTAGCAAAACACCATTCAACATAACTGACTTTCCAAAGAATCCTTAAGCGTCAACTGCAAAGCTTGAAGTCAGATTTTTGGACATCAGCCTAGTAATTTCTCTTTGTTAATTACTGGGTACTCAATTGATGAAAAGGGAAGGCCTTTGTCTATGATTATGCCTGCAAGGAGATTAGTCTAAATGTGATCTTCTCTTGATCAGCCTCTGAAAAGTGGTGATGTGCTTCTTTCCACTGGTGACCATAATACCTAGCACAATTAATACAGCTGTTGTTCACATCCCTGGACTGATATGCTTTTATGTATTGCTAATTTTGAAGATAACTCAAAGTGCCTAAATCCCCTATCTCAGAATTCCTTACTACATCGTGCTCTCTTAGCTTCTTTCTACAGCCCCTTTCTGTCTCTCTTAGACTTGTCCCCTACATGCCACTGATGCTTATATAGATCTGAGCTCAGCAAGCAGATTACCTTCTTTTCTCCACTTCCATCTAAAGCCAATTGGTGCAGAATCAAAGAACACAATAAATAGGAGTCAGTAAGAATTTATATGATGGACAAATTCATTTCTGTAATGCTCATCTCACTGGATTTCTTTGTTGTTCTCATTAAAGCAGCAGGGGATATTGAAGCAATGAATTATAGCTGTACAACAATAAAAGTACTTTAAAAACTGGATGTATACACAGTTGGCCTGTGGACTGTAGTTTGGTCACCCCTGAATACCACTACATTATGCATAGAAGATTGTTGCGGGAGATATTTAAAACTGTAGCAACCTATCTGGCTTAGTCTTAATCAGCCACCAAGTTCCCGACTAGGCAGGGCCTGAGTCCATGAGCTGCGGTGGGAACACACTGCTGCTTGGCTCAGGCCACCAGCTTAGGCAGCCAGAGACACTGGCCCTGCCACCCACAAGATTCCAGGGTAGGAGATGGCTCTGCCAATTTTCCACAAGGTTGGGCTGAGCCCAGACCATCCCACCGTCCATATGATACCTTGTAGAAATGAGACTCTAATGATTAAAGATTGTCCAATAGCTTTATATATTTGGTAATGCTCAAATATCAAGATGCCCACACAACTGGAAGTGTTAACCAATGAACTCACCTAGATATAAGTTGTTACCCATGACAGCTCTCGATACATGCATAGTCATCCCTGGCTCCTACATCTCTGCCTCCAGCTCCTCCTCTTCCTTCCCTTCTTCCTCTCCTTACTCCTCCTCTTCCTCTCCTTATTCCTCCCACCTTAGCTCCTCCCAACTTGTGGGGAAAATATGCCACTACAAAAGTTCTTTATTTAAAATTTGTTTTCTGATCTTCTTGGGGTGCAGATATCTAAGGTCCTTGAAAATGTTCTCATACCATAACCATGAGGTTATTGATGTGCACAAACTTTTGTTTAAGAGAAATCCATAAAGACAGAGCACATTTAAGAAGCAAGGTTTGGGGCAATAGCGTGTACTTCATCTCTTGCCAATATAATTATTTCTTTAAGAACTTTGAAGGATTGTGCTGTTCTTTAAAAGTAATTGATGATATGCTTCGTACAATTCTCTCTTTTCGACTCAAAGAGAGCAGATAAAAAATTATGAAACAAGTAGATATAAGAGGTTAGGAGAAGTGAAGATTCAGTTCCCTATACTTGGAGATGCAAAAAGAAAGAAGAAAAGGGGTCATGGGGAGGTGTTGATGCCTGGTGATAGATAATGATGTGTTACTGTGTTCTGGACCACTTAATTTGTCTGAATCCTTTTCAACTATTTATATTCTCCAACTTTAGAGAAAATACAGGTATAGATATACTACCCACTGAGTTAAATGGTACTTGCTTTTATTTCATTTAATGTGACCTTTATCAAGATTGACAAGGGGGTGTTCACTTTGCTTCAACAAATCTTCAAATGCCAAACTTGTGTTCAGTCTCTTGAGTCCTCTGTGACACACAAGCAGCTGTAATCACCAGCCTTCCAAGGCCATCATTATTTCAGTTAAAATTATGATTCTCTTGTGACTAATCCCAGACTCAAGGGGCTCTCATGAACATTTCCATCTAATGTGGAATAGAAAGATGCAACAATTTAGAGTTTGATGAATTTTTCCTCCTTTAGGCCTTTCTGTAACAGCATGTAAGTTCAGTGGGTCAACCCATCATTAAGGAGAAAGCACATCCATCAAAGTACCAGACATAATGTCCTGATGATAAAATGATGGGGCAAATTGGCATCAGTGTTCCCTCTAAAACTGGAGGGACAATACAAAAATTAACGATTCATACTTTTTGAATTAAGCATCTTGATGATTTCTTGCTCTTCGTTTTTTGAATTTAAACTCTGTGTTGGTTTATTATCAGGAAATATTTTTTGAAAAGTAATGTTTAATCTGATACTTGAACAATGCACTGAAAGTATAAAACAAAAGAAGAACAATGAATATTCTTGTCAGAGGGAACAGCATGAACCAATGTCTTGAGATGGGGAAAGGAAAGAGAGGGGAGAAAATATTAATTTAACTGGATAAAGACACTGGCTGATACTGTCACAGTGGGACTTTGAAATGAAATGACAAAGCAGCAAGAGGGGACAGGTGCACACCACATGGCACTATGTAAGTAGTTATAATATTTGTAAAATGAATGTCATTGAATTGCTCTGAACTAACCAATTGCATAGCTAGACTTGATTTCATGAATGACTATTGAATTTTCAGACAAAGGAGTGAGACAATTTAACAGAAAGAGAAGTGGCATGACGATTACAGTCTCAAGTAAGTCTAGTCTGCCTGTATATTCATTTATTAAATTATTTTTGTAATTATGGAATATAATATACATGATGATTATCTAGGAAATTATTTTTCGTTAGACTGAATATTAATATCTGTTTTACTCCTAAACAAGAGTAGTTCCCTTCAAGGGAAGTTCCAGGCACTTTTTGTTCTCCCTCTTAGGGCTGGAAGAAAGATAAAATGTTAAAATTATAAGGATGAGAGATTTCCATGTCACTTTTGCATAAATTCTCAAGCAAAAATTCCTGTGCACAGTGGAATCCAGTTATACTTACTACATTCACAATGGGGTGAGTTCAATTTCTCTATCATTTTTGAAATAGATTGTGTGTTTCTGTGTAAGCACATCCACGTGCACCTAGCACACATGCAAAAGAGGACAACTTGTAAACTAAAGGACTTTCCTTCTATCTTGTTTGACCTGGTAGTTGAACTTCAGTCACCAAGGCTTTACACAAAGCCTTTACACACTGAGTCATCTTGCTAAACTTTCATTATTATCTTGAAATGGCTTTTTGAAACAGGACAACAGAAAATCTATTATCATAACCACTGACAGTTACAAACACTCATAAACATAGGCAGTTCGTTCCTTCTAGACTACTTCTCTACTCTTCCACTTTGAACAAAGTGAGGCAAAGTAGTAGCCATTCTCATCTGTTATTTTAGGATACCATAAACATGTTTGATAACATAATGCAGAACTGTATTTGGAAAAGTTCTATCTGTATGAAAAAAGGTCTCCTATCTTCATGAATTTAAATTGCAATATGACACATCAGCTTCTCCAGAAATGGATGATAGGATTGAGATATTTGAGGAAGATGTGTCAAACATCTTCCACAAATGTACGAATCAAAATGTGTAAAAGGAATTAGTGAAAGAGAGAAATAAAGATGAGATTCAGGTTGGGCAATGTCTTGAGTAACTGAATCACTGAGTTCATCTTGTCCAGGGTCACTGTTTATTGAAGATTCTGAACAGGAATGTCAAGGCCACCTCCCTTCCATGCAGAATACCATCTAGGTCCTTTCTTTGGCACAGAGAGGTTCTCAAAAATTGTTTTTGAAAGAACTAAAACACTGTAATTGAACCCTACTTATTTTACTACTCAGTCAAGAACATCTATCCCAATATAATAGCACTCTATGCTCTTCTGGATCTGGAGAGTATGTCCCTCATGAGTATTCTCAGAGTGTTATCTGGCATCTATCAAAGCTGGAAACTAAGTCGAATTTAATTATTCATGCTGAATTAAAAGAACTCCTGTATCCAGAATTGCATTCATAGGTATATCTTTTAGTTACTTTATCTTAGTTTTAATTAGGCTGAAGAATTTATAGGCTGGGCATTTATAAAAAGGTATACATGGGAGAGATTTTCTTAAAGGTTTTTGAGCCATATAGTAAACAAACTGCAAACAAAACACAAAATTACTTGCTTCACAGTATACTTTCTTTTACTATTGACTAATGCTGACTTGGTACAGGATAGTTGGAGACAGAAAGAGAAAGGACAGGGAGGTAGAAAGAAGAAACAGATACCAAGACAAAGGTATGCTAATATGAATGTGTGTATCGTTATGAACACTAAGAAGAAATCGTCTTATAAATGAATAATTTGGTCTACATTTTGATAGGACATAGAATATGTTATGGCTCAAACAGCTAAAGATACCACATAAAACCTGAAGCACAAGAGGCAATCCTTTATTGTTTTAATTAAAGTGGAAAAATAATTATACACAGATGCAGTAGAGTTTGGAGGAAAGGAAAGAAATTATAGTATGGTTTGGAATTGGGCACTTTTCTGCTGTTTATACTTGATGGATGTAAGAAAAGCATGGAGGGCATCTTACGATGAGCACAGTTCCGTGGTCAATGGGATGAAAAAGGATTCAGAATTTGTTAAAACGAATTCTGAAATTTCCTCTACTCATGTTATCATTCATTGCTGAGGACTTCGTTCTTATCTTTCCTAAAGCATAAAAGAAGGCTAATTCACTTTAAAAGTAGTATTCTAGTTGTCCCTCCGCAGTCCACTCAGGAGCTAATGTATTTAAAGAGCTTTTATCATGGAGCCAGCTTGATTCCTCCCTTCCTCATGCTAAGTAAATTTCAGTGAATTAAATGACAAAAAGCCATCTGCTTTCTATAAATAAGCTCTTCTAATACCTGGCAAACCTTAAAAGTCAAACTGACAACTCATCATGCTATGATCAATGGTCCAGATTGTATAATCCATCTTCTGTTGAAAAATATGGATTTCACTATGGTCAACAATTAAGCAGGTGTGTTCATGGTTATAATTTTGAGGTGAATGTCTTGCAGGAAGTTCACTTTTATGCTGTTATTCAATATCTGTGTCATTCTGTCAGGACTTAGTATCCTGTTCTGTAAGGCAGAGACAGTTCTTACTCACTCTTAATGGTCATCTCACATGAATCTTCCCTATGAAGGTATTGTAATTATTGGTAAATTATTGATTCTATGGATATAATCAATTTTCTGGTAAATTTCTTTACAGATATATAATTGTAAAATTTAATATTATACTCATTTGCATATATTATTTACTTTTATTCTTCGAAATAAAGGCATTGTGATGAATATCATCATCTTCATTAATTGTACAAATAAAATTAGAAAGAGTTGCTTTAATGTTTCCTAAGGACATACAGCAAGTCTGGGGTCATGGTTCCTTGAAACCTAAAGCTTTTTTTGGTATGCCTTATTATATGAATATGCAACTATGTAACATCTATTTTATAATACATATTTGTATAAGCTTGTATTAAACAATAATCTAGGTCCATTTTACAAGAAGTGACCTCCTCCTCCTCCTCCTCCTCCTCCTCTTTCTTCTTCTTCTCCTTCTTCTCCTTCTTCTCCTTCTTCTCCTTCTTCTCCT
>NW_021604646.1:5286103-5406157 GCF_004785775.1 Grammomys surdaster | reverse complement strand
CTTCTCCTTCTTCTCCTTCTTCTCCTTCTTCTCCTTCTTCTCCTTCTCCTTCTCCTCCTCCTCCTCCTCCTCCTCCTCCTCCTCCTCCTTCTTCTTCTTCTTCTTCTTCTTCTCCTTTTCTTTTTCTTCTTCTCCTTCTTTCTATCTTTTGATGATTGGTATACAACAAATACACAATACACATTTCTTAGGCCATATCTCATTATTGTAAGGGAAATGGCTAATACCATAGTTTCTTGATATGATTTTATGAATCATTACATGTTCAATTTTTTTATGACATGCTTAACACTCAGGAAGTGCTTGTTGAAATTTATAAACCACATGAAGGAGGCTGAGAATATGTTTAGCTAGTGCTATGTTTTGGTGACATGATAATTTAGGAGAAGCTAGACATTTTAATTTGATACTTTTCCCTAAGATTAGTTCTATGAAAGGGGAATGAGTTTTGACAGAATAGCCTTAGAAAACTAAGTATTATAGGGGCTCACTGAAATAAAATTCCCCAAAACACCCGTCTTGATATTGTATACACTAGATATCATGAGGCAAGTTCGCAGTGGTCTGCGTCTTTTTCAACCTGTCCATAAAGAATTTTGTTTCCAGTCTTCTCTGCTTTACAAATTGTTGAGTTTATGGCACAGATGTTCCCTCCACTCTTATGTTTACAAAATGTTTATTGAATTCATGCTTAGTAAAGATAAATGATTCAGACATGAGAAATGAAAAAACATAGAGATAGCCAAGCTATCCAACATAAAACAATCACGTGATATTTCATTGATTTGCTCGGACTTTTAATGTATTACTTGGATTTTGTATATAGTAAGAATGTGACACAAATTTCCCCATTCTCCAGAGTTTTGGAGTTTTCACTGTAGAGATAGCTTGCTATGTTGTTTAGGTTTATTCCCAGATGTTTTATTGTCTTTGATGCTACTATAAGTGCTTTTTATTATTAAAAAGTCCATGATCTTTTTGCAATGTGTTTGTAGTTGGTTTATAGAGTGGTTACTTATCTTGTAAGTTAATATTGTACCCCACCTCTTTGCTAAAATTATTTCTAAAATTTGGTGGAATTTGAGGTGTCACTTATTTATAATATATTATTATCTGTATGTAGAGATAATGTGAATACTTGTTTTCCTATTTGAGCCCCTTTAGTTTCTTTCTCTTTATTTACTGTTTTAGTTAATGTTTCCAGCACTATTTGAAACTGAGTGCAGTAGTAGTAAACTCTGTCTTATTCCTAATTTTATGGGAACTGCATTGAGTTTTGCTCTACTTAGAATAATGTTGACTGTGAGTTTGTCATATTAGAGCCTTTATTCCATGGAGTTATGTGCCAGCCAGTACTACTTTCTACAGAACTTTTATCATAAAAAATAGCTCTTAGGTTCACTGATTACATTTCATTTTTCTTTGTACTTTTGTTTCTACTGCTTTGATTTCAGTTGCAGTTTCAATTTTTCTTGAAATTTACTAGGTTTTGGTTTGCTATATTGCGGTTTCATTTTCATATAATTTCAGGAATATTTCATTTATTTCTTGATTTCATTGACCCAGTTGTGAAAGAGATTAGAAAAAGAATTGACACTCACGTTCATGGATCGTAAAAATTGATATTGTGAAAATGATCACCCTATCAGCAAATTTACAGACTTGATGTGATATCAATCAAAACAGTCATAATATTCTTCAGAGAAATGGAAAGTATCCTAGAATTCATGTAGAACCAGAGAGCCCTACAGATAGCCAAAGCAACACTCAACAAAACATAGAGTAATGAAAGACTTGCTTTTCCAGATGTCAAGGTAATGGTAAAGTTATAGTAATAAAAACAATGTAGAGCTTGTATACAAACAGATTTGTTGAACTACGGAGTGGATTAAAGTAGATAAAATACCTGATATTAAACAAAGAGATAAAAACACATGAATTAAGAGAGAGCATCTTCAACAGATACTGCTGGGAAAGCTGGGTATCCACATGAAGAACTATAAAGTTAGACCTGTATCTATCATTTCCACAAGAGTTGGTTCCACAAGCATCAATAATCTCAGGTTGAAAAGCTAAAATTCCTAGAAGAAAACATAGGCAGTAGTAGTACCCTTGTAGATATAGAGTAGGAAAGAACTTCCTGAACAGGGCTCCATTTAATCAGGAATTTAGGCCAAGCTATCAAGTTGGGTTTCATGAAAGAAAAATGTTTCTGTGCAGTAAGGACAGTCAATCATGTGGGGAAAAAGCCCACATAATGCAAGAGAATGTAATCTTTGCTATCTACATTTCTGACAGAAAACTAATACTCAGAATATACAAACAAACAAAACAAAACAGAAATATAAACCAACAAACACAAACATCAAAACAAAACAATGAACCTAAACAAAGAGTCAAGGAAACAAATGACCCCAAGTAACGGATCAGTAATCTAAACTGAAAGCTATCTATGGAAGATATAAAACAAATGTCTAAGAAATTCTTCACAATGTACGCATTGTGCTTAGTAATTAGGAAAATGCAGATTAACATAACACTACATAACATAAACAACTTTGAGATATGATCTTACACAGGTCAGAATGACTTCAATTATAAAAATAGCTGACAATCAATGTTGGTAAAGTTGTGGGAAGAAAAGGACCCTCATTCACTGTTGATATGAATTCAAACTAGTGTAGTTACTTTAGAAAGCCTTCCAAACACAAAACAATAAACCATGTGACCCAGCTATATCATTCCTTGGCATATGCCCAAAAGCCTGAACAACTTAAACATTGTAGTCTGTACATATTTGTTCAGTAGTGTTCTTTTGGTGCTCCATACATATGAGCCAGAAAATGGAAACAAGCCAAACGCCCTTCAACTGATGCCTGGATAGTGAAAACGTGGTACATATACAGTATGAATACTATTCAGCTTAAAGATCAATGAAATAATAAAGATTTCAGTGAGCAGATTGACCTAGAAAAGATAATATTGAGAAAAATAACCAGACCCAGAAAGACAAATGTCCCACGTTTTCAATGTGGTTTCTACCTCCAATCTTTAGATATTTATATCTTTAACCATCATGAAAGAAGTTTCTCTTTACAGTAAATGTAAACCACCACTGAAAACCACAACTGGCCACAATTCAGAAATCAACTGCTGTGAAAATCTCAGTCCCAATGGATGTATCTACACCATAGTTCCAGTACCTACAGCTCAAGGAAGATCTAGAAGATAGACAGAAAGATCATAAAAGCCAGAATTCCAGAGGTCTTCTGTGAAGCAGTTTTTCTTTAAAAAACAGCTGCATGAACAATGACAATATCAATAGACATGTGGCATGATAGGGGGAAATTTACTGGATCCTAACAGTAGAGGAAGAACTAGAAGCAACTGATGGCTGCAGAGAGCGACGGAATCAGCTTCTCCTAGTGAACCGCATGTGACATGGTGATCCCTCAAGCCATATACATAAAAGCAGCAAAAATAGACAGCAGGGTGTAAGTGACAATGTGGTATGCAAACCATTACTCAAAAATTATCTAGGAATCTTCTTTCTTTTCTGCTTTCAGTTGGTGATGATATCATCCAATGAATATTTTAGAAGTCCTAATACACTTAAAGCTTTTAAATGTTGCAGGAGATTTGATCACATTGTGAACCCTGAGACTGTGTTGCTTACAAAACACAGAAAAATCTGTTTCTACTTGTGGTGTGGCTCACCCTTAGCACACACCTATAATCTCTCTGGGTGGAATAGTATACACTTTTAATCCCAAACAATGAAGGTAGTGTTAGTTTGTAGAAGGACATACTCATGTTTTAAAGTAATGTCTAATGGAGTAGCAGACAAAGTAATGAATCAGAGAAATATTCGTCAGAATAGGATATGCCCAACAATCTGGAGAAGAGAGAAGAAAGCAAAGCTACTTAAGAGAGCAGTGCAGAGAGATGGGGGGGGAAGGGTGGAAGAAGAGCGAGAAGGAGGAGAGGGAGAGGGAGAGGGAGAGGGAGAGGGAGAGGGAGAGGGAGAGGGAGAGAGAGAGACAGAGAGGCAGAGGAGAGGAAGTTTTTTCCAGGACAATTAAGAGAGACAGGTTCCAGAAAGAGAACAAGCCAGATACAAGAGAAGACAGAAGAGCCAGAGAAGAAGGAGCCAGAAGTTTAGAACAGATTGCCAGAGTTAGTTTGAGGCCAAGGAGAGTAATTTGGGAGAAGCTAAGCAAGTCAAGCCACATTGAATCAGTATGATTGGAGAGGAGTTTGAGACAGAACAGCTAAGTTGAATCAGTCAGCCACAGATTAAAAAGAAAAAAAAAGTGAATTTACTCAGTAGTAAATTTCAGAGGCTAAAAACAGTCTAGGTCTAGATAAGATTTATAGAGTTTTGAAGCTTCCAGGACTAGGACTAGGTTAATAGACAGAGGCAGCAAGCCTTGGAGAGGACAATTACCACAGGCAAATAAAATTTTTACATTTAAAAATGAATAGAGAATAAGGTTCTCAGATCCTGATTTGGGATTTTAAAAATATGAACTTTTCTTTTGGGATAAATCAGCTGGAAAATATGAAAGATGAATGAATCTGGAAGACTAACGAACAGAAGCAATTAGGTACTGTTCTCTGATCATAACTCCCACTCATTAACAAGGGCTGGGAATATTCAGAAGACCAGAATAATGCTTAATAAGACATACAGGAAAGCCCTTTCAGTCATAAAACATCAGATAGGGAGCGCATATCTTGTCTGTTCCCAAGGAAGGCACAATGGATCTGCCAGTCTGTGTAAAGGGTACTCTTGATTTATTGTTTCTACTCTTTAATGTATAATTCACTTCCACACTGCATAGCAAATGGCTATATATTAAGAAGGTCAATCAATAAAAAGAAGAAAAATATTGACCTGTGTTGAATGCAGGGTCAATGAAGAGCAATAAAATAAATGTTGGGGTTCAAACATATTGGAAAGATGGCTATTAATTTTAATGACATTTTTTCCAAAGATAGTATAGAGATCAAAATAGTTCTTTTTTTCTACCACACATTATGCACAATCTGTATGTTCTCTCTCTCTCCCTCTCCCTCCTTCTCTCTCTCTCTCTCTCTCTCTCTCTCTTTCTGTCGCTCTCTCTCTGTCTCTCTGTCTCTTTGTCTCTCTGTCTCTCTCTCTGTGTCTCTCTCTCTGTGTCTCTCTCTCTCTCTCTCTCTCTCTCACACACACACACACACACACACACACACACACACACACAGAGAGAGAGAGAGAGAGAGAGAGAGAGAGAGAGAGAGAGAGAGGCACATGCTCACATATGCAGACTTGCAGAGACTGAATTTAGACTTGTATTAATTCACACTCGATTGATAGTGGAAAAAAAAAAGGAAGCAATTTTCCCAGGAAAAGAAACAAATTATACATAGCCCACATGTTTTGTTTTCTGTTATAGTTTTTAAATGATCTATAGGAAGCCAGAACCCTATGCCGTCATAGTGGGAAGTCTGGAAGGAAATTCAATTTGAATTAGAAAATATTCTCAGAGGAGCAATTTTAACAAAGGGATAAAGGAAGACTCTAGAGATAGCATAATGAGAAATAGTAATAACCCTTCCAGCAATCATGGCTCGATGGGTGAACATAATCTGAGATTAGAAGAGTCACCGGGGAGCTGCAAAGTTACAGGACTGCTTGATGAAATAATTTAATACCTACCAGCTCCAATAAATAGCACGTACAAAGAATTCTTGGTGACCTGGCAGTGCTGTTAACCCAGAGCTCTAGGGAAGCTGCAGGAAGCAATGATAGATCATACAACTCTTCCCCCACCCTGGCCTCAGAGTCTCACTGGACTTCTTTATTCCTCTTACCATTTGATTCACCTTTAACTGATCTCATACTTTGAAGAAATTCCCCATTATCTAGAAATTTTGGAAACAGTTTTTTTTTTATTTTTTTAAGAAAAAATTATAACACTGAAAAACCAAAAGAATTAAGCTACACAATACTACTGACTTTATCAACACCTTGAATTTGCAGTGGCATGCCTTGATGCCCACATCTTTTAACATCAGCTAATCTTCAAAAGAAGCCTTGGAGGTCATTTTGCAGAGTGGACAGTAAGAACAACTGCAATCATATTTATAATTGAATAAAATTAAAATGAAACAAGCTGTGTTTGTTATGGGTTTGCTTGGTGCCAGGCTCTTCCTACGCTCGTTATCGCTATCCCTCTGAACAATTATATGACGCAATTGAAGGGTTGAGGCTTTGGTAGAGTAGGCTACATGATCAAAGCAATGTTACTTTAATATAGATCCAGGATTGTGAACTAGGCCATCTGTTTTTGGCCGATGCTCTACACTCACTGTATAACTATATAGTGGGGACTATATAATGGTTAACTTTCTATTTGCATGAAATCAAACATGGATGTAACTCCATTTTTCCCCCATTCTACAAATCTTAAACACTAGGAGTTAAGATTGTACCAAACGGGCCACAGGCACGTGGGGGCAGCCCAATCACCATTTGTGACTTCCTGTACTTCAGGGCAAGTCCTTTATCCACGGAGCCCAGCACCCACTAACATCACCCTTCTGTTTGCACAGTCTTCCTTCTAGGCAAACAGTGGACAAGATACATTATTACTAACTTAATACGCCAGATCGTCAAAACCCGAGGGCCGAAAGCTTGAGCTGCCAGAACTAATCTTCGATTTATTTACATCAAAGCTCAAGATAGTCCCAGATAAACTTCACAACTGTCATGCCCGTTGTGGGAAAGCAGCTAAGTACAGAGTTGGAATGTAATTCCATTTTCAACTGTTGGATGCCTCTTGAAATACCAGCAATTGGGCCAATTAGCTCCAGTTGTTCAGGTGGTATTAGATCTCTATCTGCTATCCATCGGAGTGAAACCAATAATTCATTTCACATAGGCACTGCAGTGCCATCAGATAGTAATGCTTTTTAGTTACTGCCAACTTGGGCATTTTTGAAATAGTGACCTCAAGATTTAAGCTTCAAAATTCCATTATCTATCCTAAAGCCAGCCGCAGCTGAATTTTTGAAATATCCTATTAAGTTTTCTGCTCTGATAAAAATTCAGAGACTCCTTTTATATTAATCTCCCCATGGCAAATAAAATTTGCTGAGTGGTAGATTTAATTTGCTTTTATTTATCTATTGCTGTATTTTGGAAAAATAATAATTGCTCTCAATATCAGGTTTTTCAACACTACTAGAAGAAAAATATTATAAAGATTTAAACCATCTCCTTATTTATTTCATTGTTTTGACTATGCATATTAAATAGCCTATTCTTGCCTTTTCTATCACTTTGGCATTTTAATTAAAATATAATTACCATTCTGAGTGTATTAATGTACAGGTTTAGGTAATTGTCTAAGTCAGGTCATCATTAAGTATATTTCCAAGAGGAGGCTAAAGTAACTTAAAATGTTCAACATGTTTACCTGAGACAGATATATCTTCACATATTTTATTATTTCCCTTGGAGGACTTCACTTTTTAATTATGTAATGAAATTGAGAAGTATAAAAGAGATAAAGGGCTCCCTGCAGAATATGGAATAATAAAATATAAATGTTTTCATAGCTATGGATTTTTAGAAAATCTATAGGATCTGGAAATAAAATAAAATTGATGGCTCATATATCTATCAAAAATGATCAAGGAAAAATAAATGATTTTTAATAATAGAAAAGAGACCACTGTTTCATGCACACATCCACATCCCACTCTGCCCTCCTCATACATAAAATTTTGTAATAAGCTAGCCTATTTTATTACTTGGTATTGGTAAATAACCCTTGGAACTTATGAAGATTAGTTTTTGTTTTTCTGATTGTAGAAAGTCAAAATCAAAACCATGTAAGACACTTAAATAGCCTGTGATGGTTTGTATATGCCCAACCCAGGGAGTGACACTATTAGAAGATGTGGCCCTGATGGAGTAGGTGTGTCACTGTGAGTGTGGACTTTAGAACCTTCATCTTAGCTGCCTGGAAGCCAGTATTCTGCTAGCAGCCTTCAAATAAAGATATAGAACTCTCAGCTCCTCCTGCACCATGCCTGCTGGATGTTGCCATGCTCCTTACCTTGATGATAATGGACTGAACCTCTGAAGCTGTAAGCCAGCCCAATTAAATGTTGTCTTTATAAGAGTTGCCTTGGTCATGGTGTCTGTTCACAGCAGTAAAATCCTAGCTAAGAAATAGCCCATGATGCCCCCATAGTAATGGATTTTTAAATAGAAAATATTATTTCTTCTCATTCTGTATTGTTCATTGCTGTAGGTTGACCTTCACATAATCTCACTCATAAGCTTTATATAACCTCATTATAATGGTTATGGCTAGCTTGGTGGTCCTTACCTCACCATTTTTTTTACAGTCTCTGGTTTAATAGTGGCATGTGACATATCATTCCACATTTCCTGGAAAATGCTGTGTCCATATGACAATAATTGCTGCAAGAAGCAGGAACTGACAAGTCTAAAAACAAAAGAGATGTATTTTGTGAGCATCATTAATGAAGAGTCCAAGTCATATCATTATTTAGGACTCTAATAATTAAGTGATTTGCTGAATTATAAATAAAGTGCACTAAACGAGACATGCTAGAAATATTTTTACTTATTCAGTAACCAAAATTGTCTTAAAATTCCCACAACCTAATTAAATCCTAGGCTTCTTAATAATAGTAGGTTCATGATACAGGTTTCTATGGAGCATGTGCTTTAGAAAAAATCTTCTTTTCTGTTCTTGTGAGATGAATATGTTTCTCCAGTCTTTCACTAGACTTACAACCCAAGAATATTTTCCGAAAGGACCTGAAAGTCTTCCCTTAGAATGGAATCATAACAGAACACAACACCCTGGCTTTTAGTTTAGGTATGCTAAGAGTTCCATGTTAGTAAGCACCCACTACCAAATATACACACATACTCATCTTGACCAAAGTTATTCTTAATGCTCTGCAGCTTTTATTACCTGAAATTGAACTTAGAAGCAGTATGAGGTTGCAAAAAGTATGTATTTAAATAATTGCATTGTAGGAGGAAAATATTAGTCTTAAACTAGTATTAATACCCAGGATGAATTTTCGAGTTGAATATTTAATCTGAACACAGATTAATCACAATTATAGGAACATTGTCTAAGACTAATAGGTCAAATCATATATCTAATAAAAAGACTAATATAGTAGGTGAAAAGATAGTTCATTCTATATTTTCTTCTATTTGAAAAATACTATCTTCAAAAAATTGAAGTAACAACAAAAAATTACATGTGCTTTCTGTATTATTTGAAGAAAACACAGAGAGAAGTAAACAAAGAAAAAATCCTGATGTGGAGATTAAGTGAACCAGAGAACAAGGATCAGGGATACCAGTGACACTGCATAACCTCAGATCTCCTCTACCCAAAGAAATCTTCCAAGGTAAGTCTGAACATCAGGACTGAGTGTGGTATCCATCAATGTTGAAGAGGGGTTTCCACTGGCTGGCTCATTGGAGCTTCTAATGAACTCTGGAGTTGATGCCTACCAGACAAAATCATAGAGGTCTGGCAGTCATCCACATCTCTACTATCAGAATTTTTTATTTGCTTCTCCCATTAGAAGTTCCCTCTCATTTTCTAGATAAGAATTAATTTATTTTATTCTTTAGGTAACAATCTCCATAAAGCCTGTACAATATTCCAAGTATCTATCATAGTTTCTAGCTGAAAGCTATTTACTCTTAAGGAAATGATTTCTTCTTAGGATGTGACTCTTTATTTAATTAGAATGTGACTCTTTATTTAATAACTTAAATTTCAGCCTCTCTTTGCTTTTCCTGCTTTGTGATTTCTATAATTACCCTTACTAGAGTAGCATACTGTCTTTGAATTTTACCATGCAAATTTGACCAAAATAAAGGGAGAAATCTACAAGTGTTTTTCTATAGCATGATCTCTCAAACACAATGCAGAATAATTCCTCGGCCAATTTATGAAAATGTCAGCACTGTATGTTAAAGCTATTCGTAACAATAGAGATGTTTAAAATAAGTATTATCCAATATAATATTCAGCAGAGAACTCTAAAGAAAGTGAGTGTAGTTGCTATAATGAGTAAATGATTCATGTATGTCATCCAGATTGCACACTCTAGTTATAAAACTAAAATATAATTGCAATGCCATACAAGCGACTTTGGCAGATGAACCTGTGGCATGAGGCAGGCAATCTCCCTGCTGGAATGACACCTGATACTACAATAGAAGGCAAATGCTAAAAGTTGTCTGTAGACAATATTTGGACTAAGGAAACAGAAAATGTGGGAGGAAAAATTAGTATATTTCTCTAGAATACTTGTGGAGATTAGTAGATCCAAGGAAAGGCAGGGATGAGCTAGAACTGGAGAACTGACAGAAAATTCTACAAGCCAAGTTCACCAGTCTGGATAAGAAAGTTACTGACTGCTTCTTTTAAGGTATTGTCAACAATGGCAAGTTTGATTATTACCTATTTTATTTTTATGTATTATTGAGTGTAATGCTGGCTGGCTACTGTTAACACTTGCCTAACAAAGAAAGCTGTTTCTGTTCAAATGCAGGAGATATGAAACTCAGCAGGTGCCACTTTCAACAAATGTGCTGTTACATCCCACTTAGGAAAGAAATAAAGAATGGCAAGCACATGGGGGCTTTTTGTGAGCCAGTTCTGGTTGTCGTGAGCATCGAATCAGTTTATATTAAATGGACTAGTTACATGATGGCATAGAATAGCCTGAAATCGTTGATCTATTCTAGACCCAGAAAGAAAGTGAGATGAATTTGGTGGCTAACCACATTCTCAGTAGTATGACAGTTGTTAAAACATATGACGAAATAATATTATGAATCAATTGTGAACATCTATTTCAAAGAGCGCTTTCAAATCCAAATGACACTATGGATTATTATCTGTAGATCATAAGTTCTTTGTCAGACAATTCGGCTCTTTTTGAATTCTCAAGTCTCCAGTTTGTTTTGTTTTTTGTTTGTTTGTTGTTTTGTTATATCAGGATTTAGCATTTAGGGATGCAAGGAAAGACAAGAAACATGTTTTAGCATTCAAGAAACTGAACCAGACTAGCATCTCAGAATCATGCTCTGACTTTGGAAAATGAAGCACATACTACAGATAGCCATAGAGAGCCAAGGCAAAACAACAGGGTCTCTAATGACCAGAGTTTAGACTCAGTTGTTATATAAACAAATGCATTCATCATCCATACGCACACGTTTATAAATGCAAAGCATTTGAGTATAATTAATAGGAGCAGAGAGGTTGCAAATAGAATTAGGCACTATATTTTTTTAAGTCTTGCTATAAAGACCTGGGGAAGTTAAATAATTCTCAGTGTCTTCTTTATTCTATCTATAAAAGAGCAGCCTAAGTTGGGCCATATTAAAAACATATTTGATGATTAAATGAGCTAATATATAAGCATTAATAGCTGGTTTATTATATTCACCATATTCCTTAATACATTTAGGTTTCAGGTGGGGGTCAGAAAGTTCTGAGTTTGAGTCAGCCTTCTCTTTTAAATGCTATACAATCCCAGGTCTCATATCAGTAAAGTTCATAACCTTGTGTTATATAAATGATTACTCTTGATATGCCCAGAAACAATCATTTTGACCTTTAATCATGTCGCTTAACCCTTGTATGTTGAAATGTTCTAAATATTTTTAAACCCTTTCCTCAGGTATAAGATGGACAGCATAATTATAAATATAATTCTGGATTGTATTGAGATCTTAATATTCTAAAGGAATTTAGAAGGCCATACCCAATGTTTCTTGTGGTTATTACTCAATAATTAATATCAATAATGATTGTAATGATGACAAAATGAAAATTATTTTCTTAGTTTGTTATTATCATGTAAACTGTTCTATTAGAGAAAATACTTCGAATTTTGAATAAAATCTCAGTCTTAAAAGAAGAAAATGTAGTTTATATTTTTACTGCATTGTTGATGAGTTTTGAGTCTCTAATTGTTATAAATGGTGTTTCTTCCAAACTAATTATATATCACTCAATGCAAAGAGAAATTAGATCAGTCTCAATATATGATTTGAACAAAAACATTCAGAAAATCACTTTGTAATATGCTGTATTTCAATAGTTAATACGTTATTGATGAGAATAGTGCTTAATACATTTCAATTGATTCCTTACCCATATTTCAGACACATAACTAATATTTAAAGATAATATATTATACCCTTGACATTTCTACAGACAACTCATGAACTGGAGTCCATGATTTATTCACATCTGTTATAACACATTCAGATAATTTATTTGGAAGAAAGCAATCTGCATTAATCATGTATTAATTATTAATAAAATATAAGCATAGCATTAACAAACAGTTATTCAAAGTAACCTTTTCTTCTTCAAGCCAAGGACTTATTTCTACACTGCATCCTACAAAGATTAATCACCTTTTAAATTATTGTTGTCCGGTTTTGTGTGATGGAGTTTTGCAGGATACCTTTCTTACTCTTTGTCTTTCTTTGCTGAACTTCATCATCCTTACTTTCCTTTTCACTCCGTCCTTCCCTCCATACATCCCCATCTTTTCCTTGTTTCCTTCCTTCCCTCCCTCCTTCTCCCTCTCCTTCTCCCTCTTCTCCTTCTCTTCCTCTCCCTCTCCTCCCTTTCTCCCTTTTCCTCCCTCTCTTTCTATCCCTCTCCCTGTCCCTGTCCCTCTTCTTGTCTCTGTTCCTCTCCCTTTTCCTCCTTCTTCCTCTCCCTCTCTCCCTGCCCTTGTCCCTCTCCCTCTCCTCCCCCCTCTCTTATTCTGGGACTCAAACTTAGGATCCTGATTATACAATACATAAAGAAACAAAATCTGTTTTGTAAATGGAATGAGATTAAATGGAGTTAAGATGAAGTCAGACTAGAATAGAGGGTACCCTTTTTTCAATAGACTTGGTGCCGTTACAATAATATAGCTTAGATAAAGTCAGACACTCAGAGAAATGCTTCTACATGCTGGTGAAGACACCAGTGATATATTTATGTCCAGAAATACAAAACATTGTTTGTCAAAACAGTTAGGTTATAGATATTGGGCATATTTCATATCAGGGGCATCAGAACAAATTCATTTTCCCCAAACCTAGACTTTCAGATTCCAGCTATACAACAGTATAAACGTCACCTTAATATGTGCAATTGTGGTACTTTATTATAGTAGTTCTATAAAAATAATACAATATTATTTTCTGTCCTAGGTACGCTCATGAATATTTCTAAATGCTTTACTGGAAAAAGAAATCATTGTGTGATAAGGTCAGAGACTATATAAACTATAATTCAAATGTCTGACATTCACTCTCTATGTTACTGTGTTTGGTAAATTTGTGCATGTGTCCAGCTCTTCATTACATAACCTTGATAATCTATACAAATTCTTTCATTTAGTCTTATGTCTACATCTTATAAAATAGGTTTTGATGCTAAAATAGTGTTGCCCTAATATTCTCTACATCACTTACAGTTTTCACTAAGAGGAAGCAGCTCTGGGTATGGAAAATGACTTTGATACATTATGGCATTTACTTCCACTGAGAATTCAACCTCATGCAGTTAATGAAGTTAATATTATCAATTCAAAATTTCTTGTTTCTTTTAACTTTAAAGAGTAAAAGCTAGTTATAATGATCAGAGAAATTAATTTAATATAATATAAATTGTTACATAACAATAGCTCAACACTGTTCTGTCTGACACCACTTGTTATGACATCAGTTAAATGGTTCAATATTTTTATTGTATATTTATCCTTTGTCAAATACTACAGTAGGCATATATAGTTGAAGGTAAGTGGTGAGGTAGCTCACACACACACACACATACACACACACATAGCGCATACACAAACACACAAATTGTCAGAGATTGATCCCATTTTCAGATATATATGTAATATATATGGCCAAACACACATACATATATATGATTAAAAGTTAAAGAAGTATGTTTTATTTGTTTGTTTGTTTTGTCAGTACTCAGGATTGAGACCTGGGCCTGAATGGATACTCACTCTAACTACAAAGCTATATTTCCAGTTACAGAAGAATTTCTGAACCTTGGTATATCATGAACTGGTCACACGAATTAACCAATAGCCTACAAAACTAGTTTAGTATGTTGAAGTGTAAAAGGAATGTGACCATGACACAGGACCATGACTCTGAATGGACAAGGAAGGAGTTGTTGCTTCTATTGTTGGGACAAGAGGACACACAAAAGGATGTAGCCCACTTGCTAGATCCTATCATAATTCCCTCAAAGATTATCCAATGCCAATACTGAGTATATCTTAGTACCATGCAGTCTCTGCTATAAGTCTTATAAATGTCCACTGAGATAGGCATCAGCTTGGAAGCACCTCTTCTTGGAACGATTCCACTCTTGGGAATATTTCTTACTCTTCTTTAATAAATCTATGCTCATTCTACTCTCCCCTTGTCTGGATTCCCTAATGCATTTTGTACCTAAGATAAGCTCAGAAGTTTCTGGCTAAGAGCGGTTTTTGTGAATGTTGAACGTCTGACATTCTAGATCTCTAAAGTAAGCCTACAGAGAGATAAGAGAGACTTCTCCATCCTTAAAAGGAGAAAAAATATCACAAGCAATGCTATAGATGTGTCAGGCTTAGAGGCTTGGATTAGGTAAATACCATACAGTAAATTCTACTTGGGTTTAAGCTATTAAAAAGATCTGATATATTTACTCCTATAAAAGTCAGAGTGACTGAATGTGGGCCGATATTTTATTTTAGCTACTTACAATACCTCACGGAACCTTAGAGAAGGATAATTACTTCAACAAACACAGTCTTCTACGCTCTCACCTTTCTCTATCTCTGTCTCTCCCTCTCTCTCTTTCCATATTCAAGACTATCTACTATTTACACTTTGAATGATTCTTAATATGTATTTCTTAATTGATAGGAGTAACATTCTCTGTCCTTGGTGCCATTGTCCCTACCCAACTTCCCTAGCAATGGATTCCTATAAAATGCTGTCCATTGTGAGTTATAACTCTTTGTAGTGTTGCATGTTTACTATTATAAAAGTAATTGCATTCAATGTCCTTGATGTGTATATATGTATTTCAAGTTTTCCTAAAGTTAGATTCCAAAATTCCCAATATATCTGTCAAGACTAATATGGACCGAACTACTGTTCTTCTACTTACAGAAACACTTGCCATTCTCCTTCCAGACTCTAGGTACCCTTCTTTGGATACACTTGCCATTCTCCTTCCAGACTCTAGGTACCCTTCTTTGGATACACTTGCCATTCTCCTTCCAGACTCTAGGTACCCTTCTTTGGATACACTTGCCATTCTCCTTCCAGACTCTATGTACGCTTCTTTGGATGGAAATGATTAATATAGCATTTGAGTCTCCCTACTTATGCTCTCTTTAGTTTAACCTTCTACCATTTTCTTCATTTTTCCTCCTCACTATTGAACTTCTAGGGTAAACTTTTTCCCTTGGTGTCTGTTTTCTATATAACTGGTTTGTTGTATATTGTCATTTATTTTTATGTTAACTTCTACACTACTTTCAACACAGTTTCCCAAACATGACTCTTTCTTAAATTAGCAATTGAGTTGTAACATGATCCAAAACCATGACAGCCTATAAATGGGTCTATCTATATATATTTACACATTTACTCTTTACTGTTTGGCTTTTGTTTGGTCTTCCGTATTTTCATATGCTCAAGGTATACAAGTCTAAGTATTTATTTAGAAGTTTCTTAAATTATATGCTGATTGGAGCTTGTCAAATTACTATCTAAAATCTTCTAGAGTCTTTGAGATGAGCCTATCAAATAAAACTACACCTTTATACTTCTTATTGTTTATGACAGTTTCCATGAGCTTTATCGTGGATGCAAATTGTTTCAGATGTTAAAGCATTGCTTTACATTATTTCTTCTGTAACACAAATATATTGTCCTGATTTCTTCAGAAATAAGATATATTTACTTGTTTGAAATGAGAAAACCTTGTTTGTCATTATTCTGACTTTCATCTTATAGTAGCTGCTTTTTTATTTGTTTGCTTGTTTTGATTTTTTTTCTGTTTCATTCCTTGTGGTCATTTTACTTTTTCAAAGTTGTTATTTCTACTAAAAAAATTTTGATAATTAATCCTATTCTCTCATTTCCCCATATTTTCTTTTCCAATATTGAATGAAAATTCAATATTGACTTGGCTCAAGTTATTTTTATTCTAACATCATATGTATAGAAGTGTGTGTGTGTGTGTGTGTGTGTGTGCTTGTGTTTAAGTAGAATTGCATGTATGTGTATTCTATTGTAGTGATGTTTTAATATGTATAGTATGTAAACAATATGTTTGCTGTTAAAATCAACCTGTTTCTTTGTATCATTCTTTCTGCCTTTATCCTTTTTCATAATACTCTTATTTTTTGTTTGTTTCTTTTCTGAGACAAGGTCTGCCTATGTAGCCTTGACTGGACTTTAACTCATAGATACCCACTTATTTCTTCCTACAAATGGGTGGGATTAAAAAGCATGTGCCATCTTGTCCAAATTATCATTTATTATTATTATTATTATTATTATTATTATTATTATTATTATTGGTGGTGGTGGTGGTTATTGGTTATTAGAGACAAGATATCTCTTTGTATATCTGGTTGTCTGAGAACTCATCTTGTAGTCCGTTTTGGATTAAAATTCAGAGATCTGCCTGCCTCTGCCTCATAATGCTTAGAAAATACAAAATATTTTATATATTAGTCATGAAGATTCAATATAGTTAAATTTATTTGACTTTTTCATACCTTATTTTTCTTTTAGAGTTTTATGTTGTATATTCCTTAATGTGTGCCTTGTGATTTCACATGCACTTCAAGATTTCGTTAAATGCCTACTGTCTACTCATTTTTAAACTTCTGATAAAAATACAAGGAACTCTAAAGTTACTGAGGTCAAGGTCATTGTAATTTGCAAAGGAAATACCAGAGTGACAAGATGTGCATTTAGAGAATGTCCTGGTTCTTTGTAGAGTCATTTCTTGGCTACGAATGAATGTTATCCAGGCATTTATGTGTGGAAACTCCCAATCTCAGAGGAAGTATTAAGGAGAAGATCACTAATGCTTTTTTCTAAAAATAAATACCTACTGTTTTAATCAACTGGGCTTGATCCCCACATAAGTCATGTAAGCAACCCAAAAGCATTTTGAAAGTGCCAAATGTAGCATCGGAAATGTTAGAAATTTCATGTTTCCTTACATGCATATCACAGATGACAAAAAAACAGTATTTAACTGGCACAAAAGCATCTATGATGGCAAAAACTTCCAAATTACATCATTCAATATCTAATAAAAATTCCCAGAAATATAAGAAGCAGAAGGTCATAACTGATTATGATTGAAACATTTAACCAATTAAAGCAGACCCAGACACAACAAATTATAATTTTAGAGAATAAATAATGAGGCCAGTGAACATTAAAAATATTCTGATAACGTAAGGAAGTATAGAAATATTTATAATTTATTGACTAACCTTATGGCTTATCAAATAAAATTTGCATTAATGAATTTTATAAATAAATGAAATTAGAGTTAAATTGCATATTAAGTCCTCATGAAAAGATTATTGATATAGAAAAATAAATGGCAGCAGAAAATATCTAAATGTGAAAGATAATAATGCTAGGTAGATGGATCGGTCAGAAAAATGCTATACACGGAAGCAAAAGGACTTGAGTTCAGATGCCCAGAAACCATATTAAAACCCAGGAGTGTTACAACTAGAACACAGAGGCAGAGTGATCCCTCCAACTCTCTAATCAACTTGTCTTGTATAGTCTGTGAGTTCCAAGTTCAGTGAAGGATACTGTTTCAAAAATAAAATGAGATACCTGTCAGTAACCTCTTGAGGAGAACAATAGACAAAGACATCTGTATTAATTATTTTTGGGTTGCTTTTATTAAATTCCATGACCAAGGCAACTTATTAAAGGAAGAGCTATTTGAGCTAATAGTTCTAAAGAGAAACAACTCCATTATGATAGCGCAAACAGAAGGCACAGCAAGAGAAATGTGAAGGTGAGAACCCAGATCTTCAAACACAAGGACTATAAACAAAGAATGAACTAGAAGTAGCATAAAGTTCTAACATTCAAAGCCTTCCTCTACTGATAAACAGTCTTTGAACTTGCCTGCAAAAGGATCCTGGCCAGGAGACCAGAAATAGAAATATGTGCTCATGGTTTTTACTTGCCTGTCTTGCAAATCATCAGGTATTGGTAGGTCTATTTGTAGAGTCTAGCCCCTTTATTTTCTTTATTATTCTACACAAATATTTCATTATCTTATTTAGCATTATTGTTGCATGTCTTAGGTGAAAAGAATGTAAGTCTAACAAATTTGTGGTTCTTATTTTAAATCTTCTTTAATCTTAGGTTTGCGGCTTTTCTATGAAATTTAAAATAATTCAAATGCTTTCCATTTTATTTTAACAGGATTTGATCGAAATTGTGTTAAATCTATAATTAATTTTCAGAGAATTGGCCCATCAGTTTTGAGCCTCCGGGGTGCAGTGAAGTGGAACAATTTGCCATTAATGTAGTCAATGTGCTAGAATCGTGAATAGAACTTCTAGGAAGGAAGCCCTTCACCTGGCACTGTGGTCCTCACAGACACAGCTGTGTCCTCACTCTCAGTTGAGAGCCCTGATTTGGATGCATATTTGCAGCCATTTTCTGGTCAATAGCTTTTAGGCTGATCCAAAATTTCCTTTTTATTTGCTAAGCTTTCTCCATATAAATGTTCTTCCTGGGGTTTATGTCTTACCAGTCCTTACTCACTTCTTACATGATACTTTTTTTCTGACACATTAAATGGATTTTTCTTTCATTTAGTTATTTTACATCATCACCGTTACCGTCATTATCTTCCTCATTTGCATCATCATCACCATCACCATTGTATTATATCTTAGATGCTGTCAGTCTAGTTTAGGGAAAATACTATTAAGACCTTCTGCTGCAAT
Source organism: Grammomys surdaster (assembly GCF_004785775.1). Lineage (NCBI taxonomy): Eukaryota > Metazoa > Chordata > Mammalia > Rodentia > Muridae > Grammomys > Grammomys surdaster. Next base: position 5,387,050 of record NW_021604646.1, on the reverse strand, counting down.
TATTGGAATTACATTTTAGGAAAAAAAACTTTAATAGAGAAAACTTTTAGGTCTTTAAAAAAGTTGTTAACACAATGCCAGTAGATAGTCTGAATACAATAAATAGTATGTGCAAATAAAGTAAATAACTTTCAACATTATCCATATGACTTAGAAAACTGTAGACTAGGAATAATAGTTGCTTATCAATTAGAGATTATCACTAAAAAAATACCACAGATTAAGGGGTTAATGCAATAATAACTTTTTTGTGATCATCTATATATTGGAAGTCTGAGATACTCATGGTATCAACTTGAATTTCCTGTTATACATGTAATACTTATCACCTGTATTTCCTTTGTGATGGATACTGACACTATTAGACGGGGACATTAGCTTTATGACTTTATTTCATATTAATCACCACTTTAAATGCCCTTTCTCCAAATATAGTAAAGCAAGTGTTGTGAGAAGATAGGGAAATATTATTATCTACTATACTAGTAGAATACAGAATAGAATAATCAATAAATGAATAAGAATCTATTTAGCCTGAAAATAAAATATCTGACTTAGATATGAATCTAAACAGTTTAAATATCAAAACAAGATTTGTCTTTTTCTCTGTGGTTTTAGACAGTTAAGCTGGTTTAAAGAAAGCACTTGAAGAAAAGTTTTACTTCTGCAAACAATGAAAAGAACAACAGCCAAAGAAACAAACAAATAAGACAGGCTATAGGTACCTGTTCTTGTAATAGATGTTCTTCAGTGACATTCCTGCATCAAACCTGTTTAAACTGTGGCTTGTATCCACCCTTGCCTCTTCAATGTGGCACCACTAATCAAATGTATTATTTTAAGTTTCAGTTAAATAAAATTATATGAAACTAAAACATAGTTCTGCCGTTGCTCTGATCAAATTACCAGTGGCCTGCATCACAAAATGCAATGTGTTTTTTCAGATTGAAGGGAAAGCCATCAAGTGAGGGGCCCAACTTGGGGGTCCATCCATGGGTAGGCAACCAATCCTGGCACCATTACTGATATCACGTTGTGCTTTCAATCAGGAGCCTAGCATGGCTGTTCTGTGTGAGAATCTACAAGCAGCTGACGGAGACAGATGCAGATACTTACAGCCGACCTTTGGACTGAGGTCAGGGACCCCTACGGAAGAGTTAGGGGAAAGACTGAAGGAGCTGAAGGGAATTGAAACCCCATAGGAAGAAGAGTATCAACTAACATGGACACCTCAGAGCTCCCAAAGACTAAGTAAGCCACCAACCAAACAGCTTACATGGGCTATCTGTGGCCCTCAACATGTATATAGCATAAAACTGTCTGGTCTGACCTCAGTGGTAGAGGATGTTCTTGATCTTGTGAAAATTTGATGCCTTAGGGAAGGGGAATGCTACCTGTGGTGAGGTGAGGGTGGGTTGGGGAGCACATTCTTAGAGATGGGACGAGATGGGGGGATAGGGTAAAGAACTCATGAAGAGGGGACCAGGAAGAATGGCAATATTTGGAATTTAAATAAAATAATTTAATAAAAAAGTTATCGAAACTACAGATCCAAATTTGAATGGGAAGCCATCCTTTTCCTATAGAGATTTTCAGTCCTCCTAGAACTATCAGAAATGAACCACTGAGGAAGAGAGGATTAGTAATTGAATTGAACCTGTCCTTTCCAAACCAGAGTTACATAAAATCAAGTTATTGAATTTTTGTTTTCTTACATGAGAATTTGTTAGAAAACATTGATTCATATCAATTATATATGTTTTGTAAAACTGTAAATATAAAGGGATAAAGCAGGACTAACAGACAGTGAGCAATCACCAAGTGTTAGATTTCAGGTGAATTTAAAGTTTTCTTTCTTTTTTCAACATGTATCATTGTCTTTCTGAAAACATTTCCCATTTCTAATAATCCGCTGAGAAATACATCTGTATGTGACATCCTCCTGCCAGTAATTCTGAAATAATTACTGTAATATTTTAAAAATTTGTTAACATTTCATAAATAACATGAATAATGCCACCACAACCGCATTATGTTAAAGATACAAAGTACCATCATTAATATCTTAAGAAAAAAATATATAGTATTAACCACATTCAGAACATTTAGCATATAAAATCATATGAAATTTTGGGGTCAAATATCTCCTCTAGTAAGTTTTCTGTTACTGTAGCCCATGCCTAGAATTTAATCTAAATATAATGAAAGTTTTATTGTGGGTCTCAGCTTGAAAGTTTCAATGAGTATTGAATTCCTGCAGTGACACATTTCATTACTGCAGAAATACATGTCCCATGAAGTCTCTTCACCTAAAACCAGGGTAGATAAGTGAAATGTAATGCCCTTCCAGGGCATAATTGGGAGGCCTCTGTGAAGGCAATCTTATTTATCAACTTACATACACAGGAAGAAGAAAGCTCAATTGAAAAACTGCCTTCATAAGATTGTCCTGTGGGCACATCTGCAGGATATTTCTAAATTGCTAATTTATGTAAAAGCACCCAACTCACTGTAGGCTGGTAGGCTTGGGTTTTATAAGAAAGATATATGAAAGTAAAGCAGGAAGCAACCAAGCAAATAAGCCAAGTTCTTTCTTTCTACCTTCTTCAGTTTCTTTCCCCAGGCCACTACCTTCAACTAATGCATTGGCTTCCCTGAATGGTGGATTTTAACCTGTAAGCTAAAATAAACTATTGCTTCCCCATGCTGATTTTGGTCATGATGTTTTTTGACAGCAATAGGAACGCCAACCAGGATAACCACATACTAGGCCACACATTTCTAACTTTCCAAATTTTCAAAATAATATCACGATGGGAACTAAAGCCTTTAATACATAAGTACATGGAAATATTAGGCTATGATCTCATGCATATCTACGTCTATGTCTTTATAACTACAATGACTATATGTATATACATTGGCATAATTATTGATATAGATATAAAAAGGATAAATAAAGATATGTATAGGTGCAGTGCTTTGAATGAGAATGGCTGCCATGTGTTCATATAGTTACATGTTGAATCCCTAAGTGGTGAACTGGTTTTGGAAGGATTAGGAGGTGTGTCTTTATGAGAGGAGGTCCTTTGCTAGGGGTTAGGGAAGGGCTCTGAGGTTTAAAAACCCATTCCGGGCCCAGTGTCTATCAGGATTTAAAGCTCTCAGCTGCTGCTCCAGCACCATGCCTGTCTACTCACCTACATGATGAACATAGAATAATTGTCTGAAATGGTAAGCATCTTTCCAATTAGTAGGTGTTTCCTTGAGAAAGGATGTCTGTTGCTAGGGAATAGGGTGGGATGGGGCTTTGAGGTTAAAAACCCATTTAAGGCACAGTAGCTTTCTTTTATAAGAATTGCCATATTCAGGTTTTTTTTGAAATAGAACAGTAGCAAAACAGTCAGTTTAGATATGGAATTAGCAATGACATGCTTTCATTTTAATTACACTGAAACTATTCATTTTAATTTTATTCTGAATTAGTTGAATCATATTTGATGGAAAATCCTCTACTCTAGGTGCTGGGAAATCTCAAGAAAGAGCCTCCATTTTAAGACATTCTGTTTCTAGAAAGCAGTATCAGTGGATGGAGAGATGGCTCAGCAGCTATGGGCATGCATTGCTCTTCGAAAAGACTTGAGTTACATTCCTAGACCTAATGTCTGGTGACTTGAAACTGCTTACTACTCTAGCTCCAGGATATCTGACAACTCTGTTCTCTGAGGGCACCTACATATGGTATAAACTCACAGAGAAAAACACACACACACACACACACACACACACACACACACAGATGGTTAAAATAAACAATTAATTTAAAATTAACTAACTCCATTATTTCACTTTCTCTTCCATTGCACATACGTTTTTCTAGAAATATTATAGTAGAAAGAATATATTATATTAAGTATAATATATTAAAGAGCTAAGAAGTTTTGAAATTGAAAGTGTTCACATATAAGCTTAAATATCTTTTGACTCTAGGATGATGTAGAAGAGAACTTTAGTAGGAAACATAGTTTGGAGATGTGAGAGCATCCATGATGTGTTCAGGTGTGTGCCAACTCATGTTCCTGTGTGCGAATGTGCATTTAGTGACTAGAGATTTCTCTTGAATGTCTCAGGTCAGGATTTGTGTCCTTTATTTTGTGAAATAGGATCTTACTGGAACCTAGGCCTGTAGTATATTTTTTGTAAACCTCAGGACCTACCCATCTCTACCTCCCCATCCTCAGAATACAACTGCGATTCATTATACCTGTCTTTTACATGTAGGTTCCAAGTATCAAACTCAGATCCTCATGGTTGCATGTTAATCAGTTTACAGATTGAATTATCTCTCCAGGCTAATATGTATAAACAGAGAATTGTCAATGCTACAATATTCCAGAGCAGCTGCTCCAATATGGACTTCCCAGTGATATTACCTAGAGAATGCAAAAATAGATGTCAGGATTCTTACACCTGAGATTACCACTCAGTAATCCTCATGAAAGTTTTGATAGTTTAAAGGAAGACTATGGGAGATTCTCATGAGGAATGAAGCATGAGACCCATTGACTTATATGATAGCCAATAGATTGTAGGTGGAGAAATAATGACTCTTTTATAAGCTGTTGTATACATTTCTTATTTACAAAATAAGTTTTACTTATTACACTACATAACAATTTGATATAATCCAGTCTTTTGTATATGAAGGAGAAATAAATCCCATGCCCTATATCAGAATACATAATGTACATAATCCAATGAATTGAACAAGGGGGATGAAGGAAAAGGTGTTTATTAGGAGCCTTATTTATAATAGACAGACGCTGGAAATAATCTAGATGTCCCTCAACGAAACAATGGATACAGAAAATGTGGTTCATTTACACAATGCAATACTACTCAGCTAATAAAAACGAGGTCTTCAGGAATTTTGCAGGCAAGGGAATGGAATTAGAAAATATCCTAAGTGAGGTAACCCTGACCCAAAAGGTCATACATGGTATGTACTCACTATTAAGTGGATATTAGTCCAAAAGCTCAGAATACCCATAATGCGACTCATAGACCATATGAAGCTTAAAAAGAAGGAATGTCAAATTGTGGATGCTTTAGTCCCACTTAGAAGGTGGAACAAAATAATCATGAGAGGCAGAGGGAGGGAGGGACCTGGCTGGGAGAGGGACGGGGTAGGGAAAATAAGGGGGCAGGATCAGATATAGGGGAGACAGGAAAGAAGCACAGAGGGCCAGGAGAATGAATAGAAATATGCAGCAATGGTGGGGTGGGGGGAGAAAACACTAGAAAGTCCCAAGAACCAGGGATACGAGAGGCTCTCTGGACCCAATGGGGATGACATTAGCTGAAACCCCCAACAGTGAGGATATAAAACCTGAAGAAACCCCCACTAATAGATAGACATGCGGCCACCCACCATCTCAAAATTTTTAATCCAGAATTGTTCCTTTCTAAAGGAAATGCTGGGACAAAAAATTGCTGACGCCAAGATGTACTTGCAGACAGGAGCCTGATATCGCTGTCCTCTGAGAGGCTCTGCCGGCATCTTACTAAGTCAGATGCAGATACTGACATCCAACCACTGGAATGTGCTTGGGGATACCAGTGGAAGAGTTAGGGGCAGGACTGAAGGAGCTGAAGGGAATTGCAACCCCATAGGAAGAACAAGAGTATCAACTAACCGGACCCTTCAGAGCTTCTAGGGACTAAGAAATCAACCAAAGGGCATACATGGGCTTTCCGTGGCTCCCACTACCTATGTAGCAGAGGACTGCCTTTTCTGGCATCAGTGGGAGGGGATGTGCTTGGTCCTGTGGAGGCTTGATGTCCCAGAGAAGGAGGATGCTAGAGGGTTGAGGTGGGAGTAAGTGAGTGGGTATGGTAACACCCTCTTAGAGCAAAGGGGAGGAGGCATGAGGTTGGGGGGGGTTCATAGAGAAGAGACAGGGAAGAGGGGGGACAATATTTGAAATGTAAATTAATAAAATAATTAATGAAATAAATAAGATTACAGAATTTCAGGACCCAGATAAATATATATTGTGAATAATTTTAATTTATCCTCATTGAATCCCTTTTTGGTAGACATCCATATTTCCCCCATAAAGGCTTTATATTGGTTTATATGCATGCAGGCATCATTATTGAACCTGCAAATACAATACTATCGACACTTCTTCAGAGTGTTATTTTTTCTTTTTCAGAGCAGAGTAGTGTTAATATCATATCTGTCAATGCAAAGAGATCTTTGAAGATCACACACAATCACCTTGTGACTGTAACCTCACATGCTTGTTACCAAATTAGTTTTTGTGCTGTAGAGATGATTGTATTAATGTCCAAGTACTACTCACTTAAAAGTGGTATATTGGGAACCCCATGATCAGCTCAGTGCTTAGCTGTGAGCTTCTGCCTCTGTATATTTCAGGCTCTGGCAGATCTCTAAGGAGACAGCTCTTTCAGGCTCCTGTCAGCATGTACTTCCTGGCATCCACATCAGTGTCTACCTTTGGTAAATGAACAAGGGATGGATGTGTGGGTGGGAAGAGGAGAATGGGAGGGTGGGTGGGGGCATATCCTCATAGAAGCAGGAGGAGGGGGAATGGGATGGGGGTTCTTGGTGGGGGGGGAGAAAGGGGATTACATCTGAAATGTAAATAAAATATCCAATAAAAAAAGAAAGTGGTATATTTTAACAGACAAAAGCAAAGCTTAAGGAGGAAACACTAAGGATCTTGCAAAATTATTTCATTAAGAAGATTTTATTGAATACGTACAAGATGTGTTGTTTCTGACATTTGTTCATACTTCAAATTAATTTTCTGTCATATTTTCACATGCAGTCAAAATTGAGTTCTGATAAGGCACTTGTTAGCTTCATAATCTATAAGCACTACTGCATTTTTTTTTCTCTCAACCAGAATTTTCATGAGTTGTTCTTACTTGCATGGTATCTGAAACACACTCTTTATCACCTGCACTTAATATAGGGTTCATTTGTTTTTTGATAGTGTCTATGTTTCAGATAAATTTCTCCTATTTGTAACTAGGTATTTTATGCCTTGAGTATACAATCTGTATTAGAAAGGGAGTTAATTTATTTTCTTGTAGAAATATCATAGTGTCCTGACCACTGAAGATTAGTTTGAGTTTATTAACATAGATAATGGTTGAATGGATAAACTGAATAAATAAAAATGATGTATATAGCATGAATATGCACACACACACACACACACACAAACACACATAGAGGATTCCCAGGAGTGACTTGTTCAAATTGTTTATAGATTATATAGCAGTATGTGGAAAAATATTCATTTTTTCCTTTCAAATATGACCAAAAATCAATTATAACATAAATTATTTAAAAAACAGAATGCAATAGAAAGATCTTTGCCCCAAAATAGGTGAAATTGAATGATATCTATCAAATGTGGAAAATTACAGGTTCCATTATTAGCAGATAATAGAATCTTTGTAAATTATTCAAAAGGAACCAGACAGTAACATGTGAAATTAGATATGAAATTGAGAAATTACCAGGGTTATTTTTTGCTATAATGGTAATGTTATTTGTTTTAAAATAACCACTGAGCATGATGACTACATTATCTGATTTCTAGGCCTGAAAAGCATGACTAAGTCGTCAAGAAAACACATGGTGATTGATTTACAAGCTCTATGTGAAATGCATAATTTGAACTGTAAAAGTCAGATATTTGAAAATAGTTTCAAGACGATTACACATCTGTTATAAAATAGGAATGACACGCAACATGGGGACAGATCAAAAAACTAGATTCTCGTGATGTAGGAAGCAATTCTAGCTGTGAAAATAATGTTAATTATTTTCCAAATGCCATTCATTCTGTGTAGTCATGATATATTACCAAACGTGTCCATTACTTTTATTTTTAGTAGGAAAACTAAATAGCATATTGTTAGAATAATTGCACAATTTTAGTAAGATCAAGTTTGGCTGTGTTTTATGGTTAGGATTACAAAACCTAGCAATAGAGGAAAATGCTAACCTATTCTTGGCAGAACCTGGATCAGTTAAGCAATGTAAACAAAATAAATTAATGTGTACGTGTGTGTGTGTGTGTGTGTGTGTGTGTATTTGTGTATAAAAGATTCAGTAAAAGTCAAATGGAAACTACTTATAGAAAAATGACTTATTTTAGTAACAGCTTTCTAAATTTTTATTGATTGTATTAACAATTCTGACTTGTAAGACAAATGTTTCATAGTTGTATTATTTTCCTTTCTTAGAACAGATAACCAGCTATATGATAAGAAAGCCACTTAAAGAGACTCAGCTCCAGTGTATTAATATATGCAAATTAAAACCAAATGGCTTTTGGATATTTTCTGTAGTACCAGTAATGCCAATAGTATAAATTCAACTCAAAATGGACTGCCAGAATTCAACTCTTAACAAGCATCATGTATACATGAACAAGAACAAAAAGAAGGACTAGCACATTTCTTAAGAATGTGGAGTTATTTTAGCATTTTAGTTTTTATTTTAATTATATTTTACTATTTAAAATACAATTTAAATTTAAGTATTATTTGAACCTATTTATCTCCTCTCAGAAGTCCTTTAGATATTCTTCCATCTCTAGCCACTCAATGTTAGTTTCTTTATAAAAACGAAACAAAACCAAATAAAAAACTACAATGTACAAAACAGAATAAAACATCACCTAAAAGAAAGATGAAAACAAACAAAATCAAATCACAGCCATCACCAAACTGTAACCAAATAAATGAAACACACACACACACACACACACACACACACCAAGCAGCAAACAGACAAACAAACAAAACTCCTGGGAATTTCATTATCTATTGGTCAACCACACCTGAACATGTGACCTGCCCTCCAATAGTTGATATACCCAGTGTTTTGGAGAAAACTGATTTTCCTTTTTCCAGCAGGTATAAATGAGAGTTCAGTTGGGAAATTTTAACCTAGTAGCTAGGTTTTGACTTTTCAACCCCAATCAAACTTGACTAGGAACTTGAATTTTACAAAGACATTGGTTGAAATTTGGTTGGAACAGATAACATGAGAACAAAGAATGTAGTGATCAGGTTGACCTGTAAATTCACTAATGTAAAAAGATGTTGGCATTTTGCAATGTTAATTTACACAACATTTTCTGAGGTTTGTGTTACTCTCCAAGTACCTTGGAATATATGGAATAGTAGTGTGCTTTTGATTAAGTAATCAACTTTAAATTTTACGGAGCAATTTTTTTTAATCAATGTATGTGAAGTATTCTCTTTCATAATTAACAATGCATATTGTTTTAAGGTGTTCAACAATAGTTACATAGGTGTTTTCCAGCATGAATGTAAGTATCTTACATGTCATGTACCTATGGAGTCAGAAGAGGTAGGCCATCAGATAGGACTTCAGGTAAACATGGTCATGTGCTGCAACATGGGTGCTGAGAATCAAACTTAGGCTTTCTGAAAGAGCAGCCAGTGCTATTAACCACTGAGCCATTTCTAGAGTCCCATAACTTCAAAACTCTTTAATGAACAAATTAACCTCTTCAATGATTACAATGTATCGTGTCCTTCCTAGAACCAATTATTTCTGGGGGAAATAATCAATAACTTTGTATTTAATAAATCTTCTAAATGTACAGATATGGTTGCTTAATTTTTATTTAAAAGTATCACCACAGTTTAATCAAGTGTTTCATATAAAATTATTAGCAGTAGCCATTCAACCATTTAATGTTTATTTATTGTTGTTTTCTTTTGGGGGAAGAAGATCCTTCTACATATCCTTGGTGTGCTGGAACTTCTCTTGTAGTTCAAGCTGACCTTGAACTCAGAGAGATCTGCTCTCCTCTGCTTCCTGAGTGCTGAGATTAAAGGCATGCACCATCATGCCCTATCTTAAAAATAGTAATGTTCTATGTGCAGTAAAAGTGCTAAAGGCAATGCCTAATTAAGCAAGGCCTTTGCTCTAAGAAAGAGGACCTTTATGTTAAATACTTACTAACCCTTCTTCTATATGATGTATAGGTTTTAATTAAGTTTACAAATCCCTAAGCAATTATTCCACTAGAATGTATATATCCATACATAGATACTGAAAGAAAACAAATAATAAAATTGATCCTTCAGCAGTAGAACAAGAAAGCTTATGGAGGCAGACACAAAAATACTATTACTTCAAGCTGGGCTGGAGGCCCATGTTGCTTTCCCAGAAGTCTAGAGGTTGATGTATATGTAGGTAATATGCAGAACCAAGGTGTGTTTGCTCTACACAGAGATTATTTTGGACTGTTTCAGTATACTCACAATGAAGAAAAAAGAGACATTCATTATATATTCTATGATGTATAGCATGTTCTATGGTCAGAAGTAGAAACCAGGAGAGAAGAGAAAGAAATGGGAAGATGGAATGCCAGCTGCTGTGTCTACAGTGAACTGATTATGGCTGGAAAATAGGGATCCCAGGAGTAGTTTATCCACGATGCAGAAGGGCCTGATGTTTATCCTCAAGACAAAGAAGAATTTATGAGATATGAAAAGTAGATGAGTGTTATAAGACTGAGAAATACTTGATTTATAATGTTTCCAATACCCAGTGTATAGAGCCCCAGAATGGACAAACACGGGTGGTGTTATCAACGGCAAGCTGTACTGAGTTTCATCAATAAATTAAGCAATAGAAACCTTATTAGCTTGTGTGAATTAAAAAGTGTAATGAAGTAGTAGTAATAATAAGGATAATAATAGAAAAACAAGTTGTTTGGACCATTCTGTAGAATGTGAGAATCAAAAGAGATATTACTGATCTCTTACAACGTACATCACAAGATGTGAGAATTTGCTTCAAAAATAACGAACAAGAATCCAGTATACTCCTTCCAGCTTTAACCACATACTGTGGTTGCAAATGTTAAATGAAATATTTTTAGGCTGTTCTTAAACATACTTCTCTCACAGTAACCTTAGCAGATTTTTATAATTTTCTTCAGTGCTACTTAACAAATAAATCTGTTTCAGTTGCACAAAATGCATGAATACATTGAATTCAATCATATGTAATCATCTTTTCCTGCCCCAACTCCTCCTGGTTCTCCACTATGACTTCACATTCCCAACTTAATATACTTTTAAAAATGTAAAATATAATTTTTATGTTCTCAGTCTATTTGGCTTTGTCTGTGCACGTGAGTGTGGGACCATATACTGAAGAGTCCATAAATATAAAGAAAATAGATTCTTTCTTGGCTAACATAAGTTTAATACTACACTTGTATTAGTTATAACACAGTTATAAATAAATTCATAAAGAATTCATAAAGAGTTGTCATTTTCCTCTCTTAACTCACCAGTAAACAGTAAATACTATATAACAAATATATGCACCGATAATTAGTTGATTGAATCAAGAAGGCAATTAAAAACCTTACAAGATTTTTTTAACAAAATTAATTTATTAAATGGCTACAGATAAGTCATTATTCCAATAATTTAATTACTGGATTTAATCAGTTTACCTCCTTCTCTTAAATTTTTTTATTATTTTAATTTATGATTGCTTCACATAGCATCAAGGGCATAATATGGAATTTGGGGAAAGTATCATACTGTGTAAACCATGTTATTTCCTTGAAATTTAGCCAAATGGTGAACTACAGTGCATCCAGCACCATGTTGAGTACCGGTAATAATGACTCAAAATATGTCTTTGCCCTTAATGAGTCTAGAGTTTGAAATGCATCCATGTTTAACTTCCAAGAGAATATACCAAGTGTGGTGTTCAATTCAGGAACCAAATTACTATTTGTAGCAACAATTTTCCTTCTGAGGGATTATAGAAGAAAACCAGCTTTCCTTTTGGTGGTTTGATAAACTAAAGGAATATCAATTACCATCTCTCTCACCAATGACTACACATAAAGGTATAGTGTATGAGTCCAAGTGTGATGGTTTACTTTTTAAAAGTATCACATCAATGAAGTATAATGTTGTAATCCTTAAAATGACCATTGCACAATTGAATGTGTATTTATGTTTTTATGATGACCAAATGCTAAATATTCTGAAAGGTTTGTGTCCGTAGGAAGCAGACAAGATTCAAGTGCACACACATGTTAATGCTATTAGCTGAAGAACCAGGAGAAATTTGGAGAGTCTTCAAAGTAGCATGAAAGCTTGGCTGTAGCTCTGACTACAGAGAAAAACCCAAGGTTGGGTGTCTGAGTCGGTATGTTCTTAGACTGTAGCACAATTGTGATATTGTTCCCTAGAGATCAAAGGTAAGTGCAAAAGCTAAAACAGTTTTATATGTTTCCAGGTCACCTGTTGGTTTTCATACCATAGTGTCTTTGGCTCTGAATGTCCACATGAAGCTTCAGCCCAGTGCAAACATGGCAGAAGGTCTAAAAGCTAATAGTGAATGCCTATCTATTTCATTATACCTCACATCTCTCTCAGATGCCACGGTTGTGATGCATTGTCATTTATTTATGTGTAATATTTGCTCCCCTTTTGTACTCAAATGTCCAGGCCCATGATGTAACTTCACAATTGCTATATAAAAAATATAGTTTTAAGAAACATCATGAAAATTTTCAAATGATGCCATATATTCAAAAAGGAAATTTGAAGATAATCATAGATGCACTGTTTAAATGCCCATTATATGTTTCTACCCACCACGGGGTAATACTGCTATTAACTTTAGTATTCATGAGGTTGGACCACAAATTGATAGTATTATTTTACTGAGAAGCTGTCTTTCTTTCTTTCTTTCTTTCTTTCTTTCTTTCTTTCTTTCTTTCTTTCTTTCTCTCTCTCTCTCTCTCTCTCTCTCTCTCTCTCTCTCTCTCTCTCTTTCTCTCTCTTTCTAGTAGATTCATTTTACACCCTGCTCACTGCCCTGCTCCTGGGCTCCCTGCAATCCTTGCCCACAATCCTTTCCTGCAACCTTTGCCCACAATCTTTCCTGCCCTTCTCCTTTCCTGTTCACTTCTGAGTAGGTGGGGACCCTTCCTCTTATCCTACTATCCTGGCACACCAAGTCTCTCTGGGACTAGGTGCATCCTCTCCCACTGAGGCCAGACAGCACAGAACAGCTAGAACATACCCCATGGACAGGCAACAGTTTTGAGAATAGCTCATGCTCCAGGTAAACTTGTGTTTCTATTATTACTTTGTGTCACTGCCTTGACAGAGAAAAACAAGAAATTCAGTTGCCAACATAGAGCAATCAAGGAAATGAATTCTATTCCTCTGTGACTTAGCATTTGCCTTTTTCTGTTGCCTGACTAGGCTCAATGCCAGATCTCTTCTTAAGTTCCCTTGGTCCCTGTTCATTCCTTTGGCTTGTTCACTCGTTGAGTTCTGTCCTGAGCCATGGTAGGTGAACATATGGAGCATCCTGCCTTGGGATAATTGGGAAGAACAGCAACAGCAGGCATGCTGGTGGGAAGCAGTGTCTTGTTTGTTAAAATCAACCCACTTTCTACAAAAGTGGCCCCAGGCAAAGGATCCCTGCAGCTAACAATGTCAAAGAATATGGAGTGTCCCAGACCTTCACCCAGATTGTCATTTCAGACTGGAAGAGAAACTATGCCTAGGGAATGTCACTGCAAACATTGATGGTTCTTGGTAATTAATCAACAGCTTCAGGGAAAGCACCAGGCTGTTGCAAGAGTGAGTGAAGATAATACTTTACATGAATAAAGAAGAAACCAGAATGATGCTCAGCAAAGATGATAGGCTCTCTAGGGGTGGACGTCCTTTCGCATATACAAAAGATGAATTCTGCTATTGCTCTGTCGTTAATGTAGGAATAATCTTGGGCAGAGTTGGTCTTAGCTACTTTCATGGTAGAATAACTGCTAGAAACATGATACTGATAAATATCTATCCATGTTACCCTCTATCAGGTGTTATTCATATATCCCATCTCCATCAATCTAAGCCTGACTTCTTTCTTCCTGAACTTGACATCATTTGAATTAATATCCATGTCACTTCATTTTGGTTGAATTGTGGTTGCAAAAGAGCTCTCTAAACTAGTGTGTAAGACAGGTCTGCCTTATTTACTCCTCAAACATCATCCTGATTTATACCTCTTATTATTTGTATGTACCAATGCAAGTTTTGATATGCTTGGACCACTCAGCACTCCCAGTGACTAGACCACAAATCAAGGAGTGTACAGGAAGGCACCCATGGCTCCAGGTACATATGTAGCAGAGGATGGCCTTGTCTGACATCAATGGGAGGGCAGGCCCTTGGTCCTATGAAGGTTTGATGCCCCAGCCTAGGGGGATGCTGGAACAGTAGAGCAGGAGAGGATGGGTGGGTAGGGTAGCACCCTCAGAAATGCAAAGAGAAAGGAGGAGAGGGCAAATGTGGGATGGGGGTTTGTGGAGGGGTAACTAGGATGTGGGATATCATTTGATATGTAAACAAATGGAATGATTAATAATAAAAAAAAGAAGAGTGCTGAGGTCAAGCACCAAGGTACTGTGGTAACTTTGCTATCTTTCTACTATGTATATAATGGTCTACAGATATCTGTGCTGTGATAGGCAGTATCCGCCGCAGCAGGTCTTTTTATCCTGCGTGCATTCTACCTTTGAATACTCTAGGTGATTTCTCTAGAGTTTTATTGGATTCACGAACCTGTCCTGGGTCAGTTTGTTTCAATGATCAATAGGTCATTGTTTCTATAAGAGGATGTAAGGTGGTCACTCCTATTCTGTAACTATTCTATGTCATTCATAGTTTTTATTTCTTTTTGCTCATTCTCTTCTTCTCTATCCAACTACTAATCAACTTCTGGTCCCTGTAGAGTTTTCTGCTCTGGGCATTTCATGAAAGTGTGGGCATATAGAATATTAGAATATGTCTTTTCATCCCTGGTTTCAAAGTAATCCCCATCAAAATTACAACTCAATTCTTCATAGAGATAGAGAGAGCAATTTTCACATAAAATTATATATATGTGTATGTGAACATTTTCTCTATTTTTTGTGTTGCCTTTCTAATTTTATTTATTGTGACCTTTTGTGAATAAACATATATTCAACTGTAGTCATTTATAAAAAAAGTGTTGTTTTTTAAAAAACGTATCTCAGTTCACTGCAAAACACTACAGTGTGACAATTTATGTGTATATTTGAAGAGGTTTTAAATGTTTAACCTCTTACTTTTAGACCTTTACCCCATTTTGAATTAATTCATCATATCTGAGATAAAATTTAAAAATAAATTATAGGATGCATAGGGAAATATTTTATAACATTTTTGTTTTCTTTTCTTTTGAGATAGGATTTGACTATTCAGTCCAATGTGGCTTCAAACTTGCATTCGTCCGGCTAGTATTCTAAGTATTAGGATTATAGCCGGTGTCACCAGGACCAGCCTGAAATACAAAATGAGTTCAATTCAGCCTGTGCAATTTAGCGAGTCAATAGGTCAAAATAGAAAGTAAGAAGATGTAGAAGGCATAGGACTCTTCTGAAGTATTTGCCTAGAATGTGTGTAACCTTCCTGGCTTTGCAGTATGTTAGTGAAAAAATAAATAAATACATTTTTTTATGTCATGTATCTCTAGGTGAATTAGTCTTTTAGCATGATTTTGAGCAATATGCATGTTATGACATTTACAGTATAGGAGATAGAAGAGACAAGAACAAAGAAATGTGAAGAAGAAGAAGAAGAAGGAGGAGGAGGAGGAGGAGGAGGAGGAGGAGGAGGAGGAGGAAGAGGAGGAGGAGGAGGAGGAGAAGAAGAGGAAGAAACCAGTAGACAATAATGTGTGAGATTAAAATTCAGGGAAAACATTTGAAGATAAATGACTGCATTCAACTGGAATACTGTTGTGCCATGAAATAATTTGAAAGCAAATATAGTGTGTGATAAAAGGATGCTTTAAGATATTAATAAGACCTCCTTAATTTCCTTTACAAGATGCAAGTTACTTTGCTGATATTTCTATTAGTATTTTCATTTGCTAGTCTATCTTAAAAAAAAGAGCATACTGGGATGCATTAAAACACATAAAAATAAGATTTATTAGAGTTATCAGTATTTACCTGGAAAAAGTTCTATATAGATTTATTATACTTTAAAAATTTTATATTATTATTAGAGAATGACAGTACTACCCATATCAATTACATTTATTTAGATTACAATTTATTTTTTCTGTAGCATAATTACTAATGCCATTCCTTTTTTGTTGCTAACTTCCTCTATTTTACTATTTTGGTTTTATGATTTCATTAGAAATAGGGTACAAACACTGGATTTTATCAAGGGCCTCTAAGTTTTATGTTTATTATATTAAGAAATCACAATACCAAAAGGGTGGCTTCAAAAGGGAAATTTTCCTACATATGTATTAATCAGCACCATAGTAACTACAACAAAATATCTGAGAAAATAAACGTATAAAGTAGAAAGTGTACTTCAAATTGCAAGTACTTCTGGAATGTCTCGTTAAAGACTGGATCACCTTCTTGCTTTGGTTCTTTGGCAAGAGCAAAGCATATCATGACATGAAAACTTGGCAGAGCATGCAAATTGCATCATGACACAGAAGGCAGAAAGAAAAGAAGAAATCTAAATTTCATTTCACGAGCAAGCATCTACTACTTAATGGCTTCCCATAAGTCCTCATTTATGCAGGATTCTATCTCTCCTTGGAGTAAGCCTACCTTTGGAAAATAGTTACCCAAACTCCATGAAGAATTTAATGAAAGCGAGCAATTATAAAGTGTTAAAAGATAGGGTTAAAGATATGTATGACATATAAAGAATCATTCTCCATTTAGATGTAGGAAACAGGAATTATTATTCAGATATATTATCAAACAGATTAACATGAGGAGAACTGCAGGTACAGCAGGAGTGAATTGCAAATAGGAGGGACTTTGAAGCAGGACCTTATAGACAGTCCAAACCTAGATTTAGAGTACAAATACAGTGACCTTCATCTTCCCACATTCCCTTTTCTGGCTGGATGAACACAGTGGACCTGTAGAAGGTAAGGAGATCTTTTTGATTCAATTCATGTAGATCAGTATTTTGAGCACCTGGAGGACTGATAATGGTTAGTGAGCTACCTCAAGTAACACACTATACTTGTAAGAGAACCTTAACTATCATCTGGCAGATTATTCAGTTTTTCTAGACTGGAAGCTGTCATTACAAAAGACACTCCAAATTATATGCAGTAACCACTAAGACAAAGATAAACGGATCTGAGATGTGTGTGTGTGCGTGTGTGTGAGAGAGAGCGAGTGAGAGAGGCAGAGAGCGAGAGAGAGCGAGAGCGAGGGAGAGGGCGAGGGCGAGGGCAAGAGAGAGAGAGAGAGAGAGAGAGACAGAGACAGAGACAGAGAGAGGGACAGAGAGAGAGAGGGACAGAGAGAGAGAGGGACAGAGAGAGAGAGGGACAGAGAGAGAGCGAGAGAGCGAGAGAAAATATGAAAGTTGTTTGGGGTTATTATTTTATAAATACAATTTTACCTACATAACAAAGGAACATTTAAGCACTAAAGAATTGAAAGGCTTTCTTATCTTTCAGCATTTTTATTTTATTTATTTTTTTTACTTTTCGAATGTTTGCCATTTTGCTAGTTTAGTTTACTGTATGAACTGGAATGTGTTTTTAATGAATAACTTGGATTGTATTCAAATGAAAAACCCAATGTTATATAATGTGGGGTGGTTATTTAACTAACTTTACTACTACAAGAAAGTGAGTCATCCTTTGCCATTAAGCAAGATTAAAATTGAACTCTGAGATAGTTTTGAACTTTATATATGAAATATATCATATATATATATAATAAATCATCTAAAGGATAATCATTCTACTCTATGCTGCTGATAAACTATTTGCTTGAAGATCAGTTTCATTGGAAAGCGTTCTAACCAGTGAGCTTATTCTCCCTTTTAGAAGATTAATATGTGTAAGCATTAAGCACAAGCAAAGGTCTTCATTTATTAGAATAGCTTAAAAGAAAATATTAAAAACATCATATTAATACATGACTATAATCTAAGCACTCCTGAGACTGAGGCAGGAAAACTAGATGTTTCAAACTCATGGATGGCTGGCCTAGGTTACATAGTCAGACCCTATCTCAAAAGAGAAAATGTTTATAGATTGGAGTGTGCAGTACTACATAATCCTATATGCATGCTAATAAACGGTGGTTGGCACTAAGAATAGAAATCAAAGAGGCAAAGAAATGAACCTCACTGTGCTCAGTGGAGCTGAATGAATTCAACAAAGATTGACTGTTAAGTAGTCAAAGCTCTGACCTTTCAGAGGGACTGTCAGTCACATTCAAAGTCATACTTGAATGCTGTCCTAGGACTCTGGATGAGGCCTTATCCGAGCCCACTCACAGTGAACTGACCACGTGTATATAAACAGAGCACGTTTCTTTCCTTGGTTGAGGGCTTACCTGAAATCAGAAATTTTGTTAAACTGAATAAAATGTAATAATAATAAAAACAACACAGCACAACGTTCTAGTTACTGAATTAGGAGCACATTTCTGATGAAGATCAGCAACTGCTGCATGGTTGGCTTTTATATACGCCTTGACAATTTTTCTGTCACTTGAATTGGAAAAAATTTAGGATACATGCAAATATAGTTGGTTCTGATTCACCAGAAGCACTCTTGTGTGCCTACGGGGACCTTGCAAAATGTCTGCTTATGATAAACTACTCCGAGCATAAGAAGTTTTCAAATGCTGAGTTGTGATCGGCTATAAAAGCAATGAATGTTAATAT
Source organism: Grammomys surdaster (assembly GCF_004785775.1). Lineage (NCBI taxonomy): Eukaryota > Metazoa > Chordata > Mammalia > Rodentia > Muridae > Grammomys > Grammomys surdaster. Next base: position 5,368,219 of record NW_021604646.1, on the reverse strand, counting down.
CTCTGCAGAAAACAAAAGGACTGAGAAGTATCCATTCCCTCCCACGCTCCACACTAGGCTGTCGAATTATCATAGCATAACACAATATTATATGCTGATAATTATCTGATGAATTTTGTATGTATAAAGAAGAATGGAGGTAAATTCCATTTAATTAAAAACATATCTCTCCATGCAGGTTTGGAGAGATGAAATGATTAGCCCCTTATGAAACACCTGGCATATGACAGATAAACAATAAATAGTGGTTACTTTTGAAATATTCTTTCCAGCACTAGGCATATTCATGCATCCTGCAGAGACTTTTAAAGCCTTTGAAATTTTTCATTTTCTCTAACAGCAAATAAGGGAAATAGTTTCTCTTCCACAGCAATCCTAGAAATTTTGATTGAAAAGTGTCAACTACCTAGTATACTGTCTTGCATGTAGAATCATTCAGTACAATTTTTATATAAATCTGTAGTAGATATAAATGACTATTTAAATAAAATATGAGGAAGTTAATAAGTGAAAAGTATAAATATATACAGATATTGCTACTAGTTACAAATACTAAACTGAAAATATGTGTCTCAGAACATGTTGCTTGTCAACAAGAATTGACCTAAAGAGCCATTGATTCATATTAAAATTAATCAACACCTGACATAGTTTCTATTCTTGGAAAAAATCGTGCAAACACTACTATGGTAATATTGATGATACATGTTCCTGTTTTCATTTGACAGACAACTGAAAACTTTGCTACTTTGCTACTAAGACTAACAAAAATAGAATCCCGAAGCAGCCAGAGGAAGTGTGAGCTATTTCTAATTGTTCTGAGAGGATCACTAATTAAAACTGTACAAATTATCTATGAGTTGTATTGAAAGCCATCTCCTACACACCTGCATCTGAGAAAGGCACTGATTTTGTATAAGGCAATAATTTTAAAATAAAAATGTAGTTTGATTGAAAATGCTGGCCGCACTATTTATATAAAATTACTACATAGCATTGTAATAGATTATCTCTGTTGTTTTGATATTTCCACAGATACAGCACATTAGAACTTTTTAAATTTTTTAAAGTAGAAGAGTGATCCTTAGAATTTTTTTTTTACCTGTTAAGGGTACAGGATATATTTATAAAAAATTGTTTCCTTCCTCAAGATAAATACAAGACCATGTACTTACAAGATCTAGATACTTTGCATTTTAGCTATAATACAATATGGATTATTACTTGTTGGGTTACCTTTCTACAATAATGCCCCCCAATTATGTGCAAATAAAAGCTCCAAATTAAATAACATTGAGCATCAAAAAAGTGAGTTTCTACAATTTTTTCCTGAGTAATATGGCTGACTGTGGAAAAGTATTTCAGAATTTGGCTAACAGGCTTGGAATAAAAAATGAGCAAGAGGATTAGACTCTGATGTGAGACTTTTGGTCCCACAGTGGAAATTTAAGATTTGTCTCTTAGTTCCATCTTTCACTATGTTCTAAGAAAGCATTTGATTCAACTCTGCCGTGCCTACCTCTTTACCCTGCATTTTTCCCTGGGCTCATTAGAGATTATTAGATTGGTACATTTATTAATTGGACATTAAAGATAAGATTGTTTTCTGGTTAGGTGTTTAGTAATGCCTCATGTCTGTGATGTGTTCGCTTAGACCATTATAAGGGAATAGCAGAGACAGTACGTTGGTAGACTCATCTGACAGAAAGTGTTTTTGTTTGTTTGTTTGTTTGTTTGTTTGTTTCAAAGAACTGCGAGGAGAAAAGCATGGTGTCTGAGGCAGTTTTACATTCTACTATCTCTGATCCTGTATCTATTTTCTCTGTTACACTGGGAAACTTTCAAATATTTCCCAGTCTCAGTTTTTTTCAGTTGTATCTACAACATTATCAATATCTGATGTGAATTACTGGATCTACATATTTGTATCATATATGACTGTGTTTCCCTCTCTCTCTCCTCCCCCTCCCTCCCTCCCTCCCTCCCTCCCTCCCTCCCTCCCTCCCTCCCTCTCATTCTCCTTCAGAACACTTGCAATAAATAAGAAACTCACATGGCATTTTGAAAACTACTTAAGTCTCTGCCACCACACCATATTGAAGTGTATAAATATCATTGCATATTAAAAGATCAAGAAAAAAACATGTGTTCTCTTTTCAACTCTTCATTATAAGACCTTCTAGTACTAGTAGGTTTTCAGGTCACTGTTATATTAGACATGTGTATCTTCATCACAAAGCCTTCTATTCATAGTAAATTTTGTATCCTTTTTGAGTTTTTTAGCCTTGCCGTCCTTAAGATTAATATATTCAAAATTTACTCTTCAACAAACTTTTCAATGCAACTTTCAACATTCTTCTTGCCAGGAAATTAAAGCTGAATGTTTACAGAGTCTCTCATTTATCTCTTAAACTTAAACTCAATGTCTGTGGCATATAAGACAGTCTTAATTACTATGAAAAATCCAAATATTTACAAATTATCCTTAATGTGCAATTTGTTTAGTTTATAAGTACTATTTCTTGTAGTTTGTAGATTGCACAGTGAGGAAAATATCTCAAACTCTCTTTGGTATTGATAAATTCCCCAATGAGAAGAAGAAGGGGAGGAGTCAGTACCTCTATGCCTGGAAGTTGTGTGTGTGATAACACATTCACGTGATACTGACAGATACTGCATTAATTTAGAAACACTGGCAAGTGTTCTGAGTTTTGAACACATTATGTATTTAATGGACAGAAGAGAAAGCACATTTAGGAACTAACATTTGTTAACTATCTTCCAGATCCTGGAAAAAAGCTTGCACTGAACATAAGCATTTTATTCAAGCTATGATTCATAAGGTTGTCACAACTACTTTTTGTAAATGAAGAAATAAATCAAGTAGTGTGAATGAGATTTTTTTAATTTCTATTTCAAGCAGAATATAGTTAATATATCAAAATATTACTCTGTGTGTGTGTGTGTGTGTGTGTGTTATTTTGTAGTTTGCTACATTGTGAAATTTTTTGGCTGCTTTATGTGAATTTGCTTTGTTGCAGAAGTGAGTGAAAGAGGCTGGTACTATAAGACAGTGAGTTATAAATTGATATCAGGGTTGATATAGATATTTGCAACACAAAAATTATATGAAAGATATGTATGAAACTATATATGTTGTTCAGATTCAGTTAACCACTTCAGAACATATGGGAATTTAAGACATTATATTGTAATATATGTATATGTATATGTATATGTATATGTATATGTATATGTATATGCATATGTGTGTATAAACATATATATAGTACAATAATAAATATATATAATATATATTTATATATTATTTATAACTTAAATGAATAAAGAACAAAAACATGAAAATGTAAGTGAAGCCTCCAACGTAGTTTCATAAAGGTAGAAATTAAGTTAGCAGAAGCAATATACGTCATAAGTTGGTTGGTATAACTCTTCAACATTTTTCTTCAAAACTTGAGAAAGTTAATATAGGCCAAAATAAAAATTAAAAATAAAAAATATTAACAACTGGAAAAACAATGAAGTTCCAGTTTCTGCAGTTATATGATTAACATGTCTCCATGTGCAGTTTCCATAGTGAGGGGACTATATGCCTATCATTGAAAGTTTCCAAGTCATGAAAAAGATCTAGTACATTAAGAACTCTCACTATATATTCTTGTTTTAGCAAACTATTTTTTTCATATATGAAGTAAATGTTATAAGAGTACTTACTGAGTTTCACAAACTTTTCAGTGAGTAGCTGGGCACCAAACTCTTAATCCTAAATCATGTCACCAAGATGAATTGAGAACATTATTCTTCTAGAATATTCTATAATTTCTATTCTCTTATATTGATTTCATATTCGGTCGGACATGCCTTCCAAGTAGAGGCTGCTGCAGTTCTATTTCTTATTCATCTTCTCAAATCCTTCTCCTGGCCCCACTTCAGAGTTTTCTGTTGTTTGTATCTATGGACAATCATCATCTTTTGTACTGCATTTGAGGCATTATTAGAGCCTACATATGGATCTCCTAAAGGACTCTACGTACATCAAAAGGAAACACCAAGTTTTATATTGTTTTCAGTATTTATTGCCAAACAACTAACTAAATTATGAAGTCAAGGACTCAAGGGTATATTTCCCCAAATTAGTAGGTGTTAATAGGTTGTTTTCTTTGCTTGATTTTACTTTTATACTTTTTGACAAAATCACATGTAATGTGTCTTTGAGTGTTCTGTAACTCTGTTGGCCTTTATATGTACATTGTCTTGCCACCACCACCCCCACACACAAGTGCTGAGATTACTATGCTTACCAACTAATGGGATTATGATCAAAGAAATGTAAAGAAGTTAATTTGCTTCATGACATACGCTAATTATCATCCTGAGATTAAATGTATACATATGTCATATGGAAACAAAAGGTCTATTTATATTACAAATATAAAGCTTTCCAAAGCCATCTCACAGCCATCATTTCCCCCAAAGTAGCCAGGGATGGTTATTATGCTAGTAAGATGTATTTAATAAGTCACTTGATTTCTTATGCCAGTATAAACAATTAATTGCCTCTCCTAAAATAATGAATATCATATAAGGCAATATGTCATATTTTAAAACAAATTATTTCTATATAGTTCGACTTCTTCAGCATTTCACCATTACCTACAAAATTACCATGAGTATCCTTTTGTTCACCTTCGTTCCTCTCCATCAATACTTGTAGAAGGCAGCTATCCTGAATGAATCGTCCAGTGCTTGGTGAGAAACGAGAAGGCCAGGGGCAAACAGCTAGAAGGAATACAGTTATCTAAAGTAGAAAGAAATGTGTAGAGAATGTTGAACAACTGCCTTGCCTCTTAGCTGATAGAGATTGTCATGTGAAATCATCTTTTTAAACAGAGAAAATACATGATATAGGAAATATCATACACTCTTTGGGATGAAGTGAAAGGAGCTAACAAGTTTAAGTCATTAACTGAAGAATGCCTAATAGCTCTAGGAACCACACTGGCATCTAGCATAAGCTAGGATTGTGAGGAATCCTTAACAGGACCCTCTGTGTTTTCCACAGCCTGTTTAGTTCCTTGACTTGACACAAAATGTCATTGCCTATTCTCTCTACTATCCATAACTGTTTGAAAGGCAATATTAATATTTCCTTCATCAATAATCAGAAGCGGGATTCTGTTGTGTCTTACTGTAGTGATGATTTTTAATGAGGGACATTGTTGAGGAAAACAATGACTCCATTAAGCTTTCCAGATGTGACTGATTTTCTTAGGTTTTGGCATTTTCTCTCAAATGCTAAAATAAAAATAGATTCCATTGCCCAAGTCATAAGATGGAAAAACTATGGATTACAATGTATATAATTCAAAGTACATAAAACAAAGAACAACTGATAAATGTATATTTTCATAAACATCTTCCAAAATGCTAGCCATTGCGGTTTTAATTTACATTTAACTATTGTAATCCTCACAAAAGTACAGATGGACTGGAAATATCAACCTTATCTTTAAAAAAGTATATACTCAAGATTTCGGACCTAGAAATCCCTGCTATGAATAATACCAATAGGCAAGGAGTTCAATTGTGGAAGCACTGCATGTTCTCACTGTCCACTGAAAAAATTGCTAATGATTTCTGTTCAGAACTAAAATTTATTTTCTGCATTATATTTCCACATTAATATGGACTTGAAAACAATTTAGATCTGCTTTTATCAAGTTAATTCAATTTCCTTATAGTATTTCAAGTTTAAATTATAATTCGGGAAAAAGATATATTTTTAAAATGTTTTCATTTTTGTGTGTCTGTTTGTGTGTGTGTGTTGCACCATGTACACATGTCTATCATATGAGTGGCTAGTTCTTAAGAAGACCTAAACAACTTTTGTTGTGGTGGTTTGAATGTGTTCTTTTACCCATAAAGAAAATCCATTGTTTTAGTCATTTTTATCAATGAGCACTCAACAACAGGAATATCAAAATGAATACTTTTCAGATTTTACAGAAATTTGATTAAAACTTGGTCTTGTTGAATTTTCAATATTATATCTGCAGCAACAGTAGTATATCTCACTTATTTTAATTTTATACATTTGCTTACCTTGGTTGAATTAACTGCAAAGCACAAATTCTCTAGCCAGAAATCTGTTTTTTCCTACTTCCTAAATATTTTCCATTTCGGAACATTAAAAAATCTCTAATTTCAGCATTTTTAAAAGGAAGTCAGAAAACAGTGTTATTGAAGTGTTCCATTGTCTCTGATATGAGGGTGGAAAAGTTTTAAGCCAACCTGCTTATGAGGAAGGGTTCGCTCTAATGCCAAATAAAATATGCAATATCAACTAGTTTACTTTACATGGTGAGCCATCTGAAGACAGGAGAGAGAAAAATGAATTGTGAATCAGGGAGAGAGGAAGGAAAAAAATCAGCTTTTGTTTATTTTTTAAGTATTCTTTGCAAAACCACTCATCTATACATAACATTACAGATTCATGGAGTTATATACTTTTCATATTTCATAAAAAGATATATACTTATGTATTTATTATATTAGAATTGCATACAAACAAAATCATAATCATTAAGTATGATTCTTATCAATCATTATAATTTATTCTTGTTTCTGATATTTTCTATATCCTAAACATATTATCATGAACACTTTTAATTATCACACTTTTAAAAACAACAAATCCCCTTAAAATTAATTTTGAAATAAACTTAGTGTCTTTCAGGCCATTTGAGGGTAGACTATCTTTAGTTTGAACCGCAAAATAAACTAGTCAATGTCACTGTCCCCAAAACATTAGAGATGTCACAGGAATAGTATGGCTTGCACCTCTTGCAAAACTAGATCACATGCTTACTCTATTATGATTGTAGCAAGCCCACTTTTCAAGAACTTACATGCCTGGGCATCATTTATATGGAACTTAATTAGAAAACAGTTGGGAAGTTGGAGGCATTCTTAATTTAAATCAATTAAAGGGAAAGATGTCAGCTTCGTTTTGAGTTTGCTTATCTTTCCCATCACAGCTGCACAAAAGAGAGCTGTCTTCCACAATCTCACCGCCTTTCCCATGCATTAAGCCATAGCGCACTGTATGTAAATCTAGGAATCCATGGTGGCAATTAGTTTCTGAGAATCTTGCCAGGGCTAGGAGGAATGATGACAGACGACACCCAGGAGTCTATAGTGACAATGCTTTGATGGACACTTTCATTCACAAATGACATATCTTGTGGGCGGGATCAGCCAACTCTGTACTCTGGTCCTATTTCTGTTCCCAGTGAAGAACTCTCCTTCCTCCCTCACCCATGCCCTGAATCCTACCATGTCACAGTTAATCTGGTTATTAGATGGGAAAAGCATGTCACACAGTGACTATTTAAGGAGCACAGTCTATTCGCAGAGCTGATCATTACGGGCCCTTTACCTCTCCATTGCTAAAATAAGGTTCCCAGTGGTATCTGTCACCTACCCAAATTTGGAGCTAGTTTTAAATGTGTGCTCCCTCTCCAAATATCTTATGTAGAACTAGGTTCTGTATAGTAATTTTATCTGTTTTGGTCCTACAGAAATCATCATTATCTGCCAAGCAAATGGGGCAGAAATACACACATGCATACACACTTCAAAATTTGAAATTGGGGCACATGATTTATTAATTTAAGGTTAACTTATATATCTGCCTTATGTTTTAAGTTGTGGCCCATGAAACAAAAGCAAAGTTTTAATCAACTTTATTCCCTCACTGTGCAAGTTACTCTTAATTTATACAATTGATTATTACTTTAGTGTGCAAGTGATTCTTAATTTATCCAACTGACTTAATGAATTAATGTAAAAACCTAAGAGTCTTGAATTATTCTAATTACAAAGGTGTTGGAGTTTGCTAAGTGATAAAAATTATTCAACATATTGCTTGAAAATAATAAAGAAATATTACTATTGGACACATTTTGAGTACTTAGAATGAAGTATATTAAATATTAGTTGATCGGTAAGAATTTTAGGATGTAGAATCAGGAAATATAGACAGTACTCACGGTCATTATGCAGGACACTTAATGAACTACATAGGAAGAGAAGTTAGGTGACTCAATTCAAGATTTCTTTATCTCCAGACAAATTTGGGTAAAGGTATACTCAACATAATTAAGGCGATAAGATTTGTTTTGATTTTTGTCACATCATTTTGTATGTATTTTTGTCTTTTATCAGAGTTTTTGTAGTTGAAATTTCCAGAATAATCTCTCTGCCAATTCTTCACTGGTCCAGTGTGGTTAACTGACTACTATAAAAAGAGAAGATATCAAAAAAAAAAATCTCTTGGATCCTTGGTACTGTCTTCAGATGTTTGAGTTCCAGTTGCCTGAAGTCTGTGTGGAAAGGCAGACACAGCCATTGTCAAGCTCAGGATAATAAGGGACCCTGATCTAATAAAGACTGTCCTAACAATCCTTATTTCTCTGTTTAATTTTCCTGTGCTTTAAAGTAATCTTGAACACTTTTAAAATTAACATGTCTAAGCTCACTTCCAGATATTCTGATTCAATGCTCTTGCATTCCAGCCCAGAAATACTCATTTTAAACCACTATCACTTGTCACTTATATATAGGTGTTTCATGAACCACACACTGAGAAAATGCCACTTATTTGTGTCTGTGACATGAAGAACCTCTGTCTTGCCCCATCCCTGCTCTCACTAATTGCAGTGGCCATTCGCCTTTTTCTCTAGATGAACAGCTTGAATGGTTGTGTTATTTTAGCTCAGGCAATCTTCGGCAAAATCTGAATGGGACTACCTGTGTGATATCTGAATCTAACTCCAGAGAATGTTTGTGGAAGTCCCATTCCCCTGACTGCTGCTTAACAGTCTTGCAAAGTTTACACCTGGCCATGGGAGTGACCATAGAATCTGTAGATGAAATGTTAAAGGTAAAATATCCAGCGAAAAGAATGAATTTCAAAAGTCTGTCACAAAAAGATGCTCAAAAGGATGTCATTACCAGTTGTGTGTCTTTTCCACTTTCCTAAAGATTTCACTTTAGGACTACTGAAATTTTGTAATTCCAGTTGATTCGGTCCTTCAGAACTTCACAAGCCATACTCCTATTATTTCCATTGTTCCATGGTATCAGCATCTCTGAGCATCAGGACACAACTACAAGAATTTTTTCTTGATTGGATCATTTGATGTTGATTCAGATTTAGGGTGAATCACACATTTTATTGGCTGTCTATACAAAGTACATTGAAGAAAGAAGCATTGGATTTTTGCCTGCTTACCTTCACTCTCAAGACAAGGTCATATTCTTCTGCTGAGGCATTCCTTCATTGGTTTTAGAGCCTCAGTCTTTAGGATTCTGACATATACTAAAGACCAGCTGAGATAGATATCATCTTGAATATCAGCCAGAAATGTTTGGATCCGTTATTTTATGGCTGTCTTAAATTTTATTTCTATAACATTAAAGTATTGATAGGATACATAAGAGAATCATCAAATCAAACTATTTGTTAATTTATTTATTCTCTCATACATTAGATCCTGACCACTGTTTCCCTTCCCACCCTGAGTCAGGAGTGAACTCCCTCGCATGGTATGGGTCTCAAGTTGGATGAGTGACCACTCCTGTAAGTTCTGTGCTGTTTACCGCAGCACATTTTGCAGACAAGACAAATTGTACAGCAAAAGTTTTGTGGCTGGGCTCATGTCCCACTCCTTAATGTGTAATGCTTTTTTTTTTGGATCAACATGATGTTTAGTAGAAAATAATGATTGTATCTGACGTACCTCAATACCTTTTTACCTGTGATGTTCTTCAGGATTGTGACTAATGTCTCTTGTTTGTTGTTTCTGGATTTTAAAATATAATCTTTAAAAACAGATTTTATAAATGAGTGTTTGCATTAGAATATGTGTGTGTTTTGTGTGTGTGGTGTGTGTGTGTGTGTGAGAGAGAGAGAGAGAGAGAGGAAGAGAGAGAGAGAAAGAGAGAGAGAGTTGGAGAGGAGATTGGTGGTTGAAATGACTTATGATGAAACGATACAAGGAAAGAAGGAGAAATGAAAGAAAACCTACCTGCTTTTCTGTTTATATATCATACAGTTGTAGCTTTCTTTGTTTACAGTTTGTGGCAAAAAAAATCATTAATTTTAACTTTAAACTCGATAAAATTTTTCAAATCAGGTAGGGACTGTCGGGGGAGTTAGAGGTAGAAGGATCATGAGTTTGAAGTCACTCTGAACTTCTATCCTACAAAGGGAGCCTCTGTCTTAGAAACAATAGTCGATTTTGTAGTAGATGATATTCCTTTCTCCTTTGCAATTCAGTTTCTACTAAAAATAGAGATAAAACCATTTTATCTAGAGATTAAATACTACTACTTAGTTTTTTTCCTAAGAGGATAAAGATTACTAAAAATTCTTTCTACGGAATTGTTTTATTACCTGGAGCTAATTTTCAACGGCATGTCTAATAGCTTGTAAATAAATATTGGGAATGATATTTATTAAAATACCTACACAAAGTCATTCTGACTTTTTTTCATAATGCTCTTTCTTTTTTAAAAATTTGATGTGTATGTATGTTTATCTACATGTATGTCTGGATAGGACTGGTATACCTTGTGCCGCCAGAGGTTAGAAGAAGGTGTTGAATCTCCTGGAATAAGAGTTAACAGACTATTATGATCTGCCATGTTAATGCCAAGAAACAGACCCATTTCCTTTTGAAGAGCAGCCTGTCTTCTTAACCACTAAGCTATCTTACCAGTTCCTAACAATACTATTGTTTATTAATTATCAATCTGATCAAATACATTATAGTCTACTAATCATTAGAGACTTATTTTTAAGAAGAAGTCATAATTTTCTTGCAACATGGGTCTATATACATGACACTCTGTATAGGAATTTTATATTTATGAATTGCAAGAGACACTGGCAAATATTTAGCTTGCAGCAAGTAAGAGAAAAGGAATAAAATTCTCCCTCTGTTATTTTGTAGTTGAGTTAGCTTTTTTCAATTTCTACAAACCTGAAGTTTATTATATCTCCCTGTGCGATAAGGCTCCATTGTCCACTGTGTTTATTATTTCATTAGATTGTTATTTTTGTGTGTGTGTGATTTTTATATTATTTGGTAAGTCCCTTCAGAAGAGTAACAAAGCTTTTCTATCTGATTTCTGGAACTACTTATAAAAATGTAACAGTTAATTTTATTTTAGATAAGAAACATCAAACACCAATTTTTAAACTACAAGGAAAAGACAAAACAGGAGGTGCTTTCACACATTTTAGACTAAAAATGTACACCAGCTTTAGTAGTAACAAGTACATGCAGGTATATTTAGAAAATTGGAGTGCCAATCTGAGTTGCTTCTTTTTAAAAGTCATATGCATTTTTTGAATTATGAACTAGTTCAAGCATAATATAAAATAAGACTTGTCATCAAGATTCTAAAGAAATGTGTGTGAGAAACACATAATCAAGATTTTTAAAAAATAAGACAGCTTTAAATCAATAGAAGCAATAATATAACATTTCAAAATATGCATGGTTTTATTTCATGACTTCAGTCAAGTAGTTTGTCTTTGTAATTTAATGAACCTGTTTTTAATCAGAATAAAAAATAAGAGAAAGTAGAATTTATACAATGTTGCAATTTTATGGCTGTGATTGATGACAAAAATTCATCTACGTATTGGTAAAGTATGAAATTTAGGCTTACAACAAAATAAAAGCTTCTCTTATTCTACTTACTCACTTTTCAAATCTATTTCAAGTCTATTATGATAGACTCATGACCTACTAATTTATTATAATTTGACCTAACTAAATTTAAATTTTAATATAGAACACAGATTTTACTATAGTGCATTTCCACTGAAGTGACATCAACCTTGTATTACAGTCACCACACATTTAGCATGTAAATATATTATAGAAAGCATAGTAATTCTACACAAGAAATTAACCTGTACAAAGAACAAAAGGATGACAGGTAGTGTGTAGATATTCATGTCCTTATAATTCCTATTCCCTTAATGGTTTAGTACAGGTATACAACTTGCTATGCATGATTTTGCTTCTCTTGGTTGATATTTTGTTCCATCTTGCTCACGGTTTGTTAGATTTGTAAAGCTCTGATTTCTGCTTATTTGTTTTTTCTGTGATACTAGATTTGATCAAATTATCATAGTCTTGACCTCTGCTCTAGGTTATATGAAACCAACAAAACCTCTAAGCTTTCTCTTTATTAATCATATCTGTTATGTACCCCTACAAGACAGCATCATTTTCTAAGTTATATTTGTCTTCTGGTGAATGAGGCCTTTACTTCTTGTATATTTCTATAATTGTGCCAAGTCATTCTAGCTCATGCATGTGTATGTCAGTAACATGATAAAATGATGACTGTAGGGAGCTCTTGTCCTGATCTACAAACGTTTTTCTCTTTAACCCATTCCTTTCAACTTTATTACCCTATGTACTCATTTCATATTTTGGATGCTTCTGATTCACCTCAACATGAAGTAAAACATTTCCACACAAGTACCATGGGCCTAGAAGTATACATGCCATTTAACCCTGGAATAATCACACTGGCAGTAGTGTGTCAATCATATGTACTTCACACAATCTTGAGAATTGAACTTGGGAATGATGTTACTAAATTATACTCTTAACAACTAGGTTTACACTACCCAAAATGTCCAATGATCCTTCATTGTCACGTAAAAATACCACTGGCTTCAGAGCAGAACCACATGGGATCTTGATTTCTATACATAAGCTGTTTCCATGTGCTACCCATTTGATAATGAGAGGCTTTCAGTCAGGAAACTTTATTTACAAGTTTAGAATTAAGAAGATAAAATGAAGTTTTGTTGAAGCAGCTATAAATGGCTCACTTACTATTGAATCTGAGTCTCAAAAGTGGTATCAAAGCCTTCAGATTCAACCTCCTTTCTTTCTTTTCTTTTTTATTAGATATTTTATTTATTTACATTTCAGATGTTATCCCCTTTTCCCACATCCCTCCCCCATAAACCCCATATACCCTCCCTCCTCTTCCTTCTCTTTTATATGATTTTAATTTCATGCAAGTATTACAATCACTTGTAGGTTGAGGAATTAGCAATACAAAGGATGCAAATAGTCAAGGAACAAGCAAGACAATAAACCATGATAGTCAAAGAACAAGCAAGGCAGTAAACATAGTCCCATGATGACTCCCATGATCACTATCTCTAAGGGCTTATCAAGATGACCAAAATATCTGAGCCTGTTTCCTTATCGTAGCCCAAAGTCATTTTCATACCTGAAGCCTACTTCTTTGTGCTACCTTAGGTTTTATATTCCTGCCTGTAATTACTTCTTTGTTCTAGCCTAAGATTTAGATTCCTGTCTGAAATTACTTCTTTGTTCTAGCCTAGTGGCAGATTCCTGCCTGCAGCCCATTTCCTTGTCCTTGGCCAATGTCAGATTCCTGCAGGCAGCCGCAAAAGCTCTCCACATCTCCCGTTTTTTTATTGCATCAAAACCTGTCTTAGGTCGTTTTGACAAGAATGCCTTCCTTAGGAGTCATGGGATATGCTTTATCAAAAGCAATGCACTTCTGTCTTAGGTTGGTAAGGCTCTGTACAGAATTTTACCTGTCCTTGGCTTGCCAGCCTGTTAATTTAATAACTCTGTCTATAGGTCCTTTTTCAGTTTCAAGTTACCTGAGGACCCAGCTATACCACTCCTGGGCATATACCCAAAAGATGTTCCAACATATAACAAGGATACATGCTGCAGTCTGTTCATAGCTACCTTATTTATAATAGCCAGAAGCTGGAAAGAACTCAGATGTCCTTCAAGAGAGGAATGGATACAGAAAATGTGGTACAATGGAGTACAACTCAGCATTTAAAAACTACGAATTCATGAAATTCTTAGGCAAGTAAACAGAACTAGAAAATATCATCCTGAGTGAGGTAACCCAATCACAAAAGAACACACATGGTATGAACTCATTGATTAGTGGATATTAGTCTAAAAGCTCACAATACCTATTATACAACTCACAGACTATGTGAAACTCAAGAAGAAGGAAGACCAATGTGTGGGTGCATTGATCCTTCTTAGAAGGAGTAACAAGTATAGAGACAAAGCATGGAGCAGAGACTTGAGGTGGGACTATCTGGAGACTACCTCGCCTGGTGATACATCCCATGTGTAGTCATCAAGTGCAGACACTGTTGTGGATGCCAGGAAGTACATGCTGACAGAAGCCTGATATAGCTGTCTCCTGAGAGGCTCTTCAAGAGCCTGACATAAACAGAGGCAGATGCTTGCAGCTAATCATTGAACTAATCACAGGGTCTCCAATGGAGGACTTAGAAAGACGGATGAAGGAGCTGAAGGGGCTGGCAGCCCCATGGGGAGAGTGACAATATCAACCTCCTTTCCTATGAGTCAAGGAGATGGGTGAATTCTAGCTGGGTTTGCCCTCATATGTAGTGGTATATATGTAGTACCCATTAGGCCATAACCATGAAGAATATGGAGATCACCCATCTCAAGTTTTTGTGTTCTATATTGTTGGATGTTCATGTCAATTATTTCACAGATTTTGCCAGTTGTTTTGTGGAAAATTATAGATTTGAAAACTTTTATTCCATTATAACATTGGCTTCCATTAAAACATATGGTTAGATATTCACAATTTTGAGATTTAATGGAAAGTGTATCATTATTAAGCAAGTATTGAATCTATAACTAGCTAGAAAAAAATTCATCAGGGTTACTTTAACAACAAATAAATTTCCTACTCCTTCAAGTTTCTAGAATAATATGTTAGGAAGGATAAGAAGAAAGACAGAATATCTACTGAGAATTGAGAAAAAGAATGAAGAATGAACCATATTTCAATAGATTATTCCTTGCATATTGAGAATTTTTCCATTTTTTCATATAAGACTTTTAAGTTTCATGATTTTCAAGATTATAATATATCTAGCATTTAATTTAGAATGAGTTCCTCCAATTTTTCTGGATATTATTGCCACAATAAAAGCAAGAAACACTAAAAAATAACAGGTTACCATTGAACAGGACTCAAGGTATGAAATACAGGCACTTTGCACAGTGTCTGTGCACAGTGGATCCGTAATAAAGAACATTCCTCGCTCAATTACTCTGATTACTTCTTTCATTTCTTAAGGTTTTTCTATGTCATCTTGTACAAACAGGGGTTATTTTACCAAGTAGCTGGTTTCTATTTTGTTTTGCCATTTTCTTTTTTCCATTTCCTCACTCTGGGAGGCTATAAACCGTGCTGTGTCCATAAGTAAATAAAGAAATCCTCGGCTTCCCAACAAAGAAAATATTCTGCCAAACATGCTGCACTTACATGGAGTGTCAGGATTTCAAAGCCTCCCCAAGGAGTCCAGCAAACATATCTAAGGAAAGGTAACGGAGTGATTATGACTCCTTTTCAAGGCAGCAAAAGCATTCTTCCAAAAAAAAAAAAAGTCAGACTGTGTAAAGAGTCACTTGCTTATCCGACAGGACCTTTAGAGACAGGAAAAAAAATGCACACAAAAATAAGGCATTGTTAGCTCAAGAGATGAATGTTTAGTTGAGAGCTATGATTCATTTTTAAAACTATATTTTAGCAACATAAGATAGCATAGCTATTCTGAATATATTCAGCCCTTTTGAAAGTTACTGGTATCAGGCAGTATATATTGAGCAATATATTAATATATAATATGGTTTAGATTGTTGAAAGTAAAGATGCTGTGAATTGTATACAATCAAAGTAATTACTAGTTTTGTGAACTTGAGAAAACATTTGGTGATGTTTCTGAACCTCAGTTCCTATAACTATTCATTACAGATTCCTTATAGGATTGCCTGAGAATCAAGAAATCCTCCACAAAAGACACAGATTACATTTCCCAAAAGGGCTTCAGAGATTAATTGTTGTGATTCTGTTTCTTTTATTATTATAAAACTATTAATGATGACTATGATTGTTTTTAAAAATCAATGTTCAAATTATGAATAATTTTAAATTCCCTAAATGCTCACCAAAAGCCAACCTCTTAAGATCAAAACTAGAAAATCAAGAGAAATGAACTATTATAGGCAAATACTACTATGAGAAAACATACTCTTTAAACAATATACATCTATTTTATTCATATAAGTAGTATAAAAAAGTAGAGAAATGACTATATACCACTGCTATTCTTATGCCTCTGGTCTTCATGCATGCATATTATCTGTTACCTAAAGAAGTATGAATTAAACACATATCTTTTGTGTTGTGTGACTTTTGTGGAAAGAGATAAGCAACTATCTACCCATCTAGGTAAGCCAGGGACAGTAGACTAACATTATGAGGACAGTGAAGTCCAACTGTTGAACCAATGAGTTTATTGGTCTTATTTACCTAGGATGATCAAAGTTAACTAATAAGAGCACGAACAACTCTAAGACAGCTATATCACTGCATGTTGCATTCTAAGTAGTATAGAAGCCAGTTACTAAGTAGTAAAATAAAAGGAATTGTGCTGAAACTGCAAGTTGTTCATGTTTTTTTCTTTTTCTTTTTTGTAATGGGAGTAAAAATTTGTATATAAAGAAATATTGGGGAGTTAAGATGTCAGGAAAATAGTAATAATAGTAAAAAATATCTGGAGGTATCTGTAATGTGACAAGGCTAAACTGACAAGGAAAATAACAAGGCTCTCGACCAATGACAGAAGGCCACCTCCTACCAGCATTACCACTAAAAACATCTGAAGAACATATTTAAGGCTTTATAGTCCTTCCTTACATTCTTGCTTCTAATGAAGTTTATTGCAATGGACTAAATTGAAAGGGAGACTTTTAAAAGGAAGGTTCTCCCCAAGAGCCCTCCACAAATAACACCATAGGTAAAGAAATAAATATGGTATAAATAAAAATAATTTGTGTACATTTTGGTAGCTGTGATAAGGGTAGCCTTCCACCTTAGCAAAGCTATAAGCTCATCATGTAAATATGAGAACAAAGAGACTATAGGTCAATCAACCATAGGCAAGAAATCTGTAAAGATGAGTCTGTCTGTCCCAGACAGTACCTAACAAGCCAGAAAAAGTAAATGAACAGAAAACTCTTCAAGTATCCCTAAGCCAGTGTCCAGTATTTGAATAAAGTACACTGTCATCTACCTGATTATTCCAGGGGACACTACATAGAGAATGTGGGCCCTCTAATGTCTTGGTCTATGATAGCCAAGATAAGTGGCCAATTTCATAGTAGTTTCTTGGTGTTTGTTCAGTTTCTACTATGGCAGTATGTAAACCTAAAACCTCTGCCTAAGAAAGTTCAATTTCCTTGTCCTTTCTTGAAAATACATCTGACTCCCTGGGAATTTTCCTTACTTCTCTTTAATTCCTCAATTTTTCTCAGGTTTAGATATTCCTAAAATTATCCTTAATTAACCCATCTTCCTCTTTAGAAATGGTCATTAATGTGAGATAGTAAATGCATAATTGTTGGTCATCATGCATGTATGATACTCTAGGTTCTTGAATCATGCACAAATGGGCTGTGAACCATCTTATCACCCTTAAATGTAGTATAAACAACATGCATGATATTTTACAAAAGCTGTATCTTTAGGTCTTCTTGCACAAATTTGAGTCAGCTCTGAGGATTAGAGGTTCTCTAAGGTAATTGTTACTTCCTATATAACCTTAGGACTTTGTGAATTTTGTAAACTTCCAGTAGTTAATGAAATTTGTGAGTTGCTTACTTCCTAAGCCTAATGACTCTCATTTATTTTCCATATCTTAATGAACCTCCCTCAATCATGAAATGTTTTAATTCAGAAAAAATTGCTACATAAACATACTGGAGTCACTATTCTAGTTACTCTAGTTAGAGTTAATAAGAGATGTGATTTTCAAGTCTCATGAAAGTTAAATCCCAGAAAAGACAGATAGAGAATATTTATTAAATTATGTCAACCACTGTACTATCTTTGAAGGATATGAAAATATCCTTCAAAGGATATTATCCTTTGAAGGATATTATGAAGAAGAATAAGATGGAAAAGAAAGATAAGAAGAGTGTATATATGTACAAAGTTCACAAATTTAAGTAATATATCATAGGAAGAGTAAATGAGAATATATGAACAAATATTGGAAAAGTTGTGAATCTGAGTTTGCTGGAGATTTGTGGATGGGTTATCTACCCATCCTGTACTAGAATCAACCCATGCATTGGTCTTAATAAGGACTCTTCTTAAGATTTTGATGAGATATTCAAATGAGTATACTGGGAAGACAGTAAGTGCTTAGATTGTTGGTTAGAAGTCATAGATAAAATGATGAGAATATGTTTCAAACATAAAAAGATGTGTAATTATTCTAAGAACTTTGGCTTGTTTTTCTCCAAAGTTGGTAAAGTTACTGTGGCTATACTAATAGATTAAAGACAATGATAGAATAAATGGAAGAAAAAAATGGAGAAAACTGGGACTAATTTAACAAATACAAGGTATCCTGATACTAGAATTGATGGAATTTCTTGAAGAATTCAATGTGGAGCAGAAGAGAAAGAGAAAAAGTTGAACAACTCTAAGGTTTTGCCCCAAGTAAAAAAAGAGTTTGCTGGTAGTAAGGTAAAGAAACATGAGTTAAGAGCTGACAGGAGTTTCTGGATGGTTAAAGCAGTACATTTTAAGTATGCTAATTGTGAGCTGATTATTCGTTTTCTAAACAAAAGTGTCATGAAACTCTTGAATACAAGTGTGAAGCTAAAGGCACAGATGTAAATACAAAAGACAATTTAAGGTCAGAAACAGAAAATTTACACTTACCCTTTATTTTTTTTCTCTAGACAACTTTGTAACAGTTGTACATAATATTCTGAAAAAATTTAAACTGTTTTAATATTGGGTCATAAACATCTTTAGAATTGTGTTAAAGGTAGAACAAGATCTTATAAATCTAAACAAATACAGCCAAATGTGATTGGTATCATTTTGAAAGCTTTTTATTTTACCTTATTTACTTTCTTCACGTAACTTTTTATTCATTTTATTTATTCATTGCTGAAAAATAGAAGTGGGAGGGCACACAAATCCTAATATAGGGATATTTAGAAAAATTAATAGTAGTACTATGACCATATTGACAAGTAGCAGAATCAAGTTGGTATATTGGCTTTATATATATTTTTTGTTTTGTTTTATTTTTATTTGTTTCATTATGTTTAGACAGATTCTTCTTAAGTATGACAGGCTGCCCTTTAATTTTCTACATACTCCATGGAAATCTCAAACTTGTGATCCTACTGCATTAATATCTCAAATGTTGAAACTGAAAGTATGTAACATACTAATATTATAAGTACTTACATAAATATAAGTTGAAACTGCTTGGAAAAATGTGTGAACAATACTTAATCACTGTTCTTTTTACTATAAATTAGAAGGATGCATATATTAGTGTTAATTCTTGAAAAGCTTTATGAAAGTAAAATAACTGTCACTAGAATATCTATGCTATTTCTGTAATTTCTTATTATTGTTTCATTATTGTTCAAGATGCCCGAGACTTTATTTAATAAGTTATTTAATCAATGGAAGCAGATCTATGGAGCCTCTTTCACTGGTATTTTTGCCTCTACAAAACCTTATGAAAGGCTGGCAGCCAAAGTACATGACTTGAAACTGATAACGGACTCCCAGACAGAGTTATTAACTTAACAGGCTGGCAAGCCAAGCACGTGTAAGATTCTGCACAGAGCCTTACCAACCTAAGACAGAAGAGCATGGCTTATGATAATGCATATTCCACTCCACAACGGGTAAGGAAGGCTTTCTTGTCAGAACAACCTAAGACAGGCTCAGTCTCATTTATGCAATAAAAATGGGGAGATGTGGAGAGTTTTGGGGGCTGCCTGGCAGGAATCTGACATAGGCCAAGGACAAGGAAATGGACTGCAGGCAGAAATCTGACATTGGGCTGGAACAAAGAAGTAATTTCAGGCAGAAATCTCAGTCCTAGGCTAAAACAAAAAAGAAATTTCAGATAGGAATCTAAGTCTTAGGCTAGAACAAAGAAGTATTTATAGGCAGAAATCTAAATCTTAAGCTAAAACAAAGAAGTAGGCTTCAGGCATGAAAATGACTTTGGTCTAGGACAGGGAAGTATGCTCAGATATTTTGATTATCCTGATAATCACAGGACTCTGTTTATTGTCCTGTGTGTTCTTTGATTATCTGAGTTTATTGTCTTCCTTATTCCTGGACTATTTGCATCTATCGTATTTCTAGTTCCTCAAACTAGAACTGACCTTAATACTTGCATGTAATTTAAACAGTATAAAATCAAAAAAGGAGGAGGAGGGATGGGATAGGTGATTAATGGATGACGGGAATGGGGAAGGGGGATAACATCTGAAATGTAAATAAATAAAATATCGAATAAAAAATACAAAAAAACTTTATCTACAATATACCTTAGTCTTATATTCAGTCTGCCAGAAGGAGAATCTATTACAGATATTCGTATAACCTCAATTTCATGCGCCATTTGTAACCAGACCATTAAGTGGTGAATATAGTTGAGAAGGCATCAGTGATAAAGCCCTTTATATCATAGCCAACTCTGTATTTCTTAACATGTAAATGAATCATTTAAGTTGTGATACATGACATTTAATGACTTCAAAATCAATCAATGTTGTGTATCTATGAACTAAACATGTAGTCATGATGTCTTTGACTACCTAACCTGTGACTCTTAAAGGTACCATCTATAGTAATATTTTGTTTATGTATGCAGGAACTATTCCACAGCTGTATAATGAGACTCAGTATTCCATTCAAAATTTTTACTTTAAGTCTCATCTCTCTGATTCACGTGGTTTTTACAGCAACAGCACCATCACAGATTTCTGCAGTGAGGTAAAGCTCCAGGTCTATTGTCTCTCAGGGAGCAACTAGCTCAGTTTAATGGTTCAGCACTTGAAATGTGGCAAAGAAGAATAACTGATTATAATTTTAATATCATTTTAAAGTTAATATTCATTTGTGTTCATGACTAGCATACGATAGAGTCCAGCTATAGAGCAAGGATGTACCAAATACTGTGACTTTCTGAGTGTTGTTCCCATGTCTCACTTGGCTTTGTGTCAGAGATTAGTGCATCCCTTGTTGTAACAATTCATGATGAGGTTAGGTATAGAGAAGAGAGATTGTTGCTGAGTTCATCTATGAGCTAGGAAGTCTAGATTCTGCTTTGTGTCTGTTCATTCATAACTGTCTTCTTCACAGTTTCGTTTATTTATTTTTTAAAAGTATTTGTGGTGACCCTTATCTTTGGTTTATTTCAAGCCCTTCCACTCAGTTTAGACAAAAAACCAAAACCAAAACAAACAAAAAGCACTGTTGCCTGCTTTCTGGCCTACTCGCCAGGAGATCCTACCTTGGGAGTTGGAGATGAGATGGCAAGGAGTCAAAGACATAGACTCCGGGAGCAAGTGAGAAACACCACAGCTAGCTCTCTGAACACCACACCGCTGCAAGCTCCTTTAATAGCCTCCACCTGCGCTGCCATTGGTCCCAAGAAAGCATCTCTTCTAAATAGCAGTTCCCGATTGGCTGGCATTGTCTGTACCAGCAATCATTGGTTTCTCAAGCAGTCCTCAATTTGGTCCTCCAATAGGAGATACTTTTGTGGCCGCCCCCCCCCCCACCTTCTCGGCATTTAGATAGGGGTGGCTCCACCTTTCCTGCTACAAGGTGCCAGCAGGAAAACATCCAGTGGTTGGAATTTAGACTCCTTTGCTTTATATGAGATTTATGGCTTCAGAAGTGAGATCCTAGCTTAAGTGAGTTGTTCAGTCTCTACAGGTCTGTCTACTCCTTGTGTGTAGAATAAACGCATTTCTTACACAACAGTGTTAGAAGAGTAGGAGAGGGTAGTCCTTGAATATTAGATGTCTCGATGTTTGTCAGGATGTCTTAGTTACTTTTCTGTTGCTGAAATAAATGCTCAGCCAGAAGCAACATTAAGGCCGGAGGGTTGCCTTCGGTTCATAGTTCAAGGCATAGTAAAGGCAGGAGGATCATAAAGCAGTTGGTGACAAGGCACCTGTAGTCAGGAAAAAGAGAACAACTAATCCCTGTACTCACTGCATTTTTCTATATGTATTCCAGGATCCCAGCCCAGGGAATTGTGACATCCAGAGCAGATGAATCTTCTCACCTAAATTACCATAATCAAGGGAGTTCTTTATAGGCACACCTAGCACTAATTTATACCTCACAGGTATTCCTGGAGGGTGTTTATTCTAAATCCTGTAAATTGACAATGCTAACCAGCACACATAGATTATGGTAAACAAATATTAGCTGTGCATTGTTATTTTTCCTTACATCTTCCCATTTTTGCTCTTCTCTGTGTCTCTCAAACCAATGTGACACTTTAGGAAATGTTCACAACATCTTCAGATGTTTTCTAAGACTATGAGGTAACAATCAGGCTATGAGACTTCATGACTTACTACGCTGTTAAATTGAAAAAGAATATAGAGAGAAATGAAGACAAATGTAGAGCCTTGAAGAAAACAATAGCCTGGTAGGAAATAATGGCTGCCCATTGTTCCAATTCAGATCAGTGAAAAATAGCTGAGGTGCATTCTTAGCATAACAAAGTAGATCTGGCCTCTAGGTTCTCCCAACATTCCTCAGCCCCTACCTCGCATACTTTGTCCTCCACCCTGAATTTTCTAGCCCAGAAACTGGGATTATCCTCCCTCAGAGGAGACTCTTTTCTAAATAATCCAGATAATTTTGTCTCTCCATTCTTTTTTTTCTCTTCTCTATCAATGCTCACACTTTCTCTTTCTCTTCCCTCCTGTCTTCTTCCCCATGGTGACTTCCCTGGTCTCATTCTTCGGGACCAATGAACCTGCCTCAGAGTGGTTTTTCAATAAACCTGCATTTATATACTCAAATCTGGGTTGAGTTGGCTGATTTTACCAGCAGAGAAATAACATATCACACATCAGTTTGTGGAAATATCCTAGGGAAATAAAGTATAAAATATTATTATACTCATTAATAATTTATGCTTTTCCATGTCCTTTCAGTAAGTTATGGTGACAGTGAGTTTTACTACCCTGAAAGTGGTATATTTCCAATTGTTTTGTTCTATATACTAACATATTTCTCTGTGAAACTCTTATCTTGACCTATGCATGTTCCTGATGTCGCAGGGCATTAGAAGGAGTCCTATCCGAAGGTATATCATTAGGATTGGGTCACTCTACTAAACACTTTTTTCAATGTTTTCTAAGTATGGGTAAATAGCCAACGGCAAGCGTGAAGATTTTAAAGATTTTGTCTTATTCTTCAGTGGAAGCATGGATTGTGTAAAACTATTTAGTCTTTTATTGAAATATGTCCAATAACATCATTTATTGTGAACAAAATTAAGACTCTATGTTCTAATGATATCTCCTTCTTTTTCCTTCAATTTGGGATTGGTTTGGCTCATCCATTTCTCTTTGACTATAGCTAGCCACCCCTCCTTGTACTCTCAGAGAATAGGTGTGTTTTTTTTTTCACTTGTATTAAAAATCTACATCTTAGCATAATTCTAAGGTAGAGTAGTAGGAGGAGAAAGTCTCTGAAGGTATAGTGGTAAAATGCAAGATGGAGTAGGGGTGGGCAGGAAAATTGTCACTAACAACGTTTTATCTGAATAGCAAGTCACTTCTGGAGTTATTGCCATCACATTTGGGAGTATTTGAGTGAACTGTGGGGGCTGTTTCACTAACTCATTTTGTGCCGGAATAGACTATTTAAAATTGTCCTTGCAGCTCTGTCTTGAGGCAGGAGTCAGTTATTAGCAGTGATGATAAGGAAGGGTGCAGACATGTTAAGACATTGGTTACCCTCAGGATAAGCATAGATCAAGGCTCTCAGAGGAAACAACGAAATGGAAAGGGGAATTTCTCCTTGTCACCACTAGCATTTGTGGCTACCAGCAAAGGATCACTGTAAGCTGTTTCCAGCTCAGGCAATTGGAAAAACTGTAGCTCCTGCACTGGTGACTGTTGAGCTTGCCTGTCTTGTTTAAAGCTGTTATTTGCAGGGAATCTCCTGAGGTCCACAGTCATAGTAGAATTACTTACATAGAGAAGTGCAAGATTACTTCATGTCCATGAAAACCTCAATGTCACCCCTGAGTTAAAGAATTGATACGATTTCACTTTTGGATATGTGCTATATGCTTCCATACTACACACACAGACACACACACATACACACACTCATGAATGTTTGGATACTACTGGTAATGAAATCTGTATCATTTTGTGTTGAGGTGTGGAGTTATGTAGTTTCATTTGTCATAAAAGCTTTTTAAATCGAAGCAAAACTAGAATTTACAATACTTTAAAAAGTGTAAAATCAATATGTATCAATCACATTCTCCAATATCTGAAATATAGCACAGACAATGACTAGGAGGTTGCATCATATAAGACCATCATGTCCTCCTCTAATATTTTTAACTTCTCCTGAACAAAGCAGACCAAACAACAACACCCTCTTACAAAAGGAAAGACCCAAATCTACAAGCTTGTTTATTTTAGAATTAAAAAAAAAGAGTGCTGTTGCAAACCCTAGTTCTATTCTCTATTTTATGCAAAGATCAAAATGTCCCTTTTCTGTGAGAAAAGAAAGGCCTGAGCACATTTTGGATGCAAGAGTTATCACTAGCTTCCTACCCCTACCCTTTTCCCCAAGCGTTCTGACTTTGTCAAGAGTGATGAAGCCATCCACAAAGCACTTTTCCTTAATATTTAAATTCCCTTTGAGGTTTAAGAGAAATTTAATCCACATGTTTCTAATTCATTTGCACTCAGTTCATAAAAACTGTTCTTCAATTTGATCTCATTGTGGTCCAGGGGCATTAAAGAGCTTTCAAATGAGCCTTCCTTCTTGAATTGAAATCCAGATGTTGTGTTTTGTCAGTTCTAAGCAAATTTGAAACTTGAAAAAAAAAAGTCTTGGCCATAAATGGGAAAGCACAGATGGTTCTGGAACTTGATGAGGAAAAAAAAATGTCAATAATAGGAATCCTCTTAAAAATGTAAGGAACTATATCATTTGTAAGGATTTCATTAAATAGATGAACAATACTGTGCTCATTTAAAGATGGCAGACCCTTGCAGAGAGGAGAAACTGAATGATCTGGGTCCAAGCTGTGAGTGAGATGGAGCCAGAAATCAACCCTCAAAAAGCTCCTTTAAGCTACTTATAAAGTGTGATTAAAATAAGTAAATAGTAGGAGGGTGGGAAGGATGGAATCAAATGCTGGAGCCAGATGGTAACACTGTCAAGGGGAGAAAAATAAGGTTATTTTTCTCATTTGAAATTTTCCCTCACATTAGTCACAAAAGAAAGTGGGGAGAGAAATGTTGTTGAATATAACGCAAGACAAGACAGCATATTCACCTTCGAAACAATTGTACTCCTGGATTTTCCAGAACAGCTCACTCTTCAGAATTCACATTTACCTAGTCAATGTATGACACTTAAAGCAATTATGGAGGAAAATAGGTCATCTTCCATAAGGATGCTGTTTAAAACACTTGCTTTTCTTCATCTTTCTACCAATATGTCAATCTGTACAAATATAAACACATCCCTAACAGCCAACTAGTCGTCCTAGTCTCTTTAGACTACAGAATGTTAATTTCTCTGCCTGAGCTATAAACATCCTCATAAGCAATATGCATTGATCAACATGTTATGCACTTCGGTGGTGTCCTCTTGACATTCTATTTTTACGGAAAAGAAAAGCATAAAATGACATTAGTGACCACCTATGCTTAATGTCAGTGGATGGTGGTGCCTGTTTCTCCTCTAGAAATTCCTTTAGAATACATAAACCTGAATTTCAATTCCTGTTTTTCATTAGGACATATGGACCATATTTTGCTTCTCCTATAATCAGGACTTTTACTTCTGAAATGAATGTAAACTCTATATACCAAACAGCAAAGGTGAGGTGGGGGTGGTTGGGTATCAGATATGTTATTTCACAGTGAAACCTGATTCTTTCTATGGTAGTCAAAATTAATAAAAATAAATTTATAAGGTAAAAAGTAGTAAGCTATATTGTACATCTGTTCCTTTTCTACTTCCCTTTTTCCTGCATACAGTGAGCTACTGGAAGATATTGCTTGCAAAATCATGGATAATATTTTGTATATTCATATTTTTATCTTAATTTGTTTTTAAAAATAATTATAAAGTGTTCCCATAGGGTTGCTTTAAACTTCTTTCCACTAAAACTTTGGAAAACACTAAATTAATTTATGGCACATAAAACACACAACTTTTAGAGTATTTATGGTTTTCTATGTTTTAAAACTTCCATTTAATTCCCTAAGACCCCTTCCCACTTGGTTTTTCACTTTGCTCTGTATGACAGTTGCATGTTGACCTGCTCACGTATTGGTGTTGAAAAGCCTTGGTCCTGGTTTAGATTTTGCATTCTTCTAGACTAAGCCTCAAATCTTTTTCTTTTCAATTAAAAAAATCATTTACCTAAAATATCATTACATCATTTCCCTTTTTCCCTCACTCAATCCCCTCCAGTGCCCTCCTCATTGCCGCTCAGATTCATTGCCTCATTTTCATTGATTATTTCTATATACATATGTATAAATATATAATAAGTATATAAATGCAACATGCTGAGTTTGCTTAGCATTGCTTGTTTTTAATATGATTTCAGGGCTAAAAGCTTGGTGTTGGATAAGAAATTACGGGGTTCACCAATGAGAAAGACTACCACCCCTTCTCTCATTGATCACTAGTTGACTGTAGTTCTTTGTCCAGGCATATGGTTCCTTGAGATCCCACTTCCACACTAGCAGAGCCATTTTTTTTTCCAATATAAATGAGCAAGGGACATCTGTGTACATTAGTCATGACTCACTGAATCTTCTGAACAGCAGCTTAGTAAACACATTACAACTCCTTTTCATTCCACATAAGATAAGCTTTCCTTGCCCACAGTTAAGTGACAAACAGAACCAGTGACTTAAGAAAAGTTCTGTCTGCAGGGCAGTGGTGGTGCACGCCTTTAATCCCAGCATTGGGAGGCAGAGGCAGGTGGATTTCTGAGTTCGAGGCCAGCATGGTCTACAGAGTGAGTTCCAGGACAGCCAGGGCTATACAGAGAAACCCTGACTCGAAAAACCAAAAAAAAAAAAGAAAGAAAGAAAGAAAGAAAGAAAGAAAGAAAGAAAGAAAGAAAGAGAGAAAGGAAAAGAAAGAAAAGAAAAGTTCTGTCTGTAAAATAAGTTAGGGCAACAGTGTCACAAAGCTCTTGGGAGTGACCAACCAGGATATGATTTGACTTAAGTTCCACTCGGCAAGATGGAACCCGTATCAAACACTACACGGGTGAACAAAACCAGGAACTAGATAGCCCAGAGATCTGGAGTAAAGCCAAATACTACTGGTCTAAAAACAAAAAGTAACAATAAAATGACTCCAAATGATACTCTGCTACATTCATAGATCAGAGCCTTCTTTATTCAGCCATTATCAGAAAATCTTCCTCCTGCAGCAGATAAGAGCCATTACAGAGTGCCAGAGCCAAACATTGCATATAGCAATATTGGAACACTCAGCTTTAAATGACCTGTCTCCATCACTTCCTTCCTCTCAGATCAAGAACTTTGTGTAAGTGCATTTGCTAATTGGGTGAAAGCTGGAAGGTATGGATGATGTCAGGAGAACAAGACCCTCTAAATCAACTGAGCCAAGCTCAAATGAACTCCCGGTGACTAAAGCAGCAAACACAGGGCCTACACTGTAGCAGTATATGTGTGTGTGTGTGTGTGTCTGTGTGTGTGTGTGTGAATGAGTGGGTCTCTGATTCTTGGTGTTTTCTCTTATGGCTCTTTTCCTTCTTTTCCTTCTGTTGGGGTGCCTTGTCCAACTTTGTTGTGATGTTTTGGATTTTTTTTAGCCGTTGTTTGTTTTTTAGTTCTTGGAAGCCTGTTATTTTCTAATAAAAGAAAAAAAAGGAATTAAGTCAGGAGGGAAGGGGAGGAAGGGAGGAACTGGGAGGCATATGGTGAAAGAAAATCAGAATATAACATATAAAAAAGAATCTACTTTCAATTAATGAGAGGTGGTGGTAGTCATTGCAATTCTTTGGGTGAAAAAAATCAGGCAAGGATGCTCTGATTAGAACTCATAAACAGATATTCTTAGTATCTGGAGCTGCTTCTCACTTCTGCTAGGCTGAAAAGAAGTATGGTACTCTAAGGAGGAGAAGACAGCAAGTAACCTCCCAGAATAAGCCATATCTGAAGAGTTTAATTCACACAAAGGAATACATCCTCCCTCTTCAATAAGCTACTGTGGATTCTGTGCTTTTTAGAGACATGTTTCCTCTCCTATTAATATGTAATAACACCTAGAGAACTGCATCCTCAAATTGCATAATATGATACTTATGTGCAATTATTTTTCTTCTTGTTATTGTTAGTACTATGATTATTATTTGTGGATGAAACTAACACTAAAAAATAGCATTCTTTTTCATCCTAAGCAGGCTTGGAATAGTTATTATGATCTTCAGTCTTAGCCCCCAGCTCCCACAGTGCAGACAGACCTAGGTAACAACTCTATTCAAAGAAAAAAGCGTGCTTCTCTCCTTGCATATGCCCAGCAGGTCTATTAAACAACTGTGATTTCTCAACCATTCACAGTTACTCCATGTTGCTTACAACTTTGTTTCAACACATCCTTCACACTTTTTATTTCCTTTCCCTAATTTCCTCTCTGCAGACTGACTCAGTATTTAATACTTGCTTGGGCAGCCTGATAGACTCCCTGGCTTCTCAGTGAGCTTTACTGGCTCTAGCAGGTAACTACTAAATGCTTGCATTTTCACTAGAGACTGAATCCCAGAATATACCATGAATTTTCATAAATGCACAGAGTAGTATAAAAATGTAAGTGGATTTTGATCCCAACTTGGGAAAGAGATGATACAGATATAAAAGGAACTGCTTTTCCTCTAGTATGAAGGAAGGATGGGGCAGCCTTGGAAGAAGGTATTGTCTTCTGTTATGCTTCAATCCTGACATCAAAGTACCTGCTATGCATCTTCATCTGAGTGGTTTTTTTTTTTTTTAGGATTATGTGTCTGCTGATATCTAGTACCTACATAGAAGATGTGCTACAGTTTGCAGTGAGAGGTTGGGATTCTTAAAACAAAACAAAGAAAGAAAGAAAGAAAGAAAGAAAGAAAGAAAGAAAGAAAGAAAGAAAGAAAGGAAGGAAGGAAGGAAGGAAGGAAGGAAGGAAGGAAGAAAGAAAGAAAGAAAGAAAGAAAGAAAGAAAGAAAGAAAGAACAAAAACCCAAGTTATGTTATGTAAACACGTTTTTGTTTTAATCCCAGGTGTGGGATATTAGGTTGCTTCAGATTATCCACAGCAGCAGACTATTTGCCTCGTAAGTGTTCTGGCAGGGGCATGATTCTGCCAGCTGCAGATAGTTTAATTCTGAGGATTCTGGTGAGGTTATAAATGCCAGAGCACCCAGCGGGCCAGGAGGAAGGAGGAGGATGTGGTTGGCCTGGGGCTGAGGCTGCGGCTGTGGCTGGACCAGGTTCGGGCTAGGGCTTAAAGTGGATAGGGTTCTGAAGAAGAAGAGGCAGCTGCTTCAGGTTGCTGCTGCAGTTTGTCAGGTTATTGTAAACAAAGATACAAGAAGAAGTTGGCGATATCCTGATTATGAATGTTGATCTTGCCCCAAGGAACCCACTGCCCCTAATCATACCTCCTTTCCCCTCTAACTTTTCTTCCTTCCTTCCTTCCTTCCTTCCTTCCTTCCTTCCTTCCTTTCTTTCTTTCTTTCTTTCTTTCTTTCTTTCTTTCTTTCTTTCTTCCTGGAGGTAGAGGGAATAGGATAAAAATACAACTGGTAAAGATAAATTACACCAACAATACTTAGCTTGGCTCTTGTGGTAGGAGGGGAGCTACAGAATACAATTAAAAAGACTAACATACGAAAGAAGCCAGTTGGAAGACAGAGCAGAATCCTTTTTCCATCAGGGCAACATACAAGAAATAGAATAGAACATCCCACACCATCATAAAACCTGACATAAACACAGGAAGGATGAATGCTATGTCACTGACCTACAGAGTGCCATGAGACTCCGAACTTTGTGAGCCCTTTTCTTTTCTTGAACTCACCAGCCCACTACAATTCTTGAACATACCGTTCCCTTCTTTAAAAAAGAAAAAAATTGTCTCTTCTGTTTTAACCATGAGTCCTGATCCCTTTATTACCACTGGGGAGCAATAATTTGATGTCTGTAAAAGGTACCCAAGGATACAGATTCATGCTGTGACATTATGATGAAATTCCAGAAGAAGTAACTAGCAAGTATGTTACTTTCTCTAGTACCAATTAAGGAAAGTTTCTGTGGATGCATTTGTGCAAAAATGTAGTTTCCCCTCAATTAAGTTTTCTTAAGTACAGAAATGAGGTTGCTTAAATCTTATCGTCAAAACCTGAACGTATTTGGAAACTAAGAGATCAGTCTGGAGGGAAGGGCCGTAAGTGGACCAAGAACCACAGATGGTCTTCATTGGTCTTCATTAGATTCACAGTAGTAATCTAATACTATTAAGATGACACCAGAGTTTCACCGCCACCCTCATCCCCTGTGACCCTACCCTTTCATCAGGACTGAAGGTTGGTCAAACAGCTCAGCTCCTGTTTGTATGTTCCTGATTGGCGTAATCATAATTTTAGTGGCAGACATTAAGCATCTGAAAATGTCTACACTTGCATATTTTAATTTGCTCTCCTCAATGCTCACTAGCTCATCTGAGCATTGACATACTTCTGATATGATTATGCCAGAAAAATATACACACACAAAAACTCATCTTAAATATAGGTGCTTCCTGTAAATGGAGATTTCCCCCATCTCCACTATGCCTTACCAGTGGTAGAAGTTTAAATACAACCTGCCAACTACCCTTTGTATACCCACCATCACCTTCCCTATTGCCCTAATAGCTAGTTGTTGCTTCTACATTATGTCCAGTATACAGAGAATATCTCTGCAGATGCTCAGAGGTAGAGGATAACATTAATAGGTTCCTTTGCAGTACCCCGTGCATCCTTAAGACATTTTATTGGTGACAGTTTCCCTCACCTATAGTAACCAGCCTTCTTTCCTCACCATTACTGATCCTCTGATATAAGTTTTCTTGGAAAACATTTTTATATATCTTGTAATTCTACCAGAATAGCATGTTAATAAAATATTTCTGGTATTTTTAAGAATTGTTTATGATGTAAAATGACCTTTATTGTCAATTCTGTTTGTGATTTAGCAAGAGTAGAGCAATACACTGCATCTTATTCATGAACAGAAATTTGGGCAGACATATATCTATGCATATGCTACAAGAAAGGTAACCATCTATCCAAATGTGTGCTTGTGCATAGAGTATGGTTTTTGAGCTTCTGTTTGTCTGGGTTACTTGGCAAATATCAATTAATTTCATGGGGGTATCTCACTTGGTCTTTTAAAAACCAGATGGCTTAATTGGTTAATCAATGGTGCTCTTAGGAGATGGCACTTAGTGGCTCAAACAAGGAATAAAAGAGGAGTGGTTACAGCAGTGCACTTAGCCACTGCCAAGTTCAAATATTTTTGATAGTCAATTTTACAGTCAATTTCAAAATAATCGCTTTTATTCATCAACACCATTAACAACTATTTCTTTAAAAACTGGTATTTGCCCATCCACTGATGACACTTAAATTTCTTAATGTTTCCAGTTTAAGTGAAAATGAACACTTGTGAAATTATCTATCATGATTATCTTCTTGTTGTGTGATTGTGGGAAGTAAATGATTGAGATTTTAAAAAATTTATAAAAAGATGGGCTGGAGAGATGGTTCAGCAGTTTAAGGCACTTGGTTTTCTTTCAGAGAACTAGAGTTTGGCCTGAACATAAACCAGACAGTTCCTAAATTCTGGTAATGATAGTTCTAGCTCCAGGGTAATCTGATATGCTTTTCTAGGCTCTGTAGGCATTGGTGATCCTGCACATGTAAAAATGCACACACGCGCGCGTGCACACACACAAACACACACACACACACACATAAAAATAAAAATGTTTAAACAAATTTAACAACAAATTATTGTATGCATTAAAGGTTCAGGTCCATTACCACTGAGCCTTCAGCTTTCTGTAAATTCAATGAAGTTAGATAAACTAAAGACAAGTCAATGGGTTTCTAGTAACAATTTTAGGGTTCACAACTAGAGTGGAATTTCTAATAGGTTCTGTCATTTTTTTTCGTTGACTTGGGATATCATACTTAACCTGCTGGAGTCATGTTACATTGTTGGCCTTGATGAAAGTTGGAGTAAGAAACTATCATTCATTGCTATGTTTCCTATTATCTTGACTATTTTTGTAGTCTAAACATCTTTACAATTTGTCAAAGTTGATGGCATTTCCAGGGCACATCACTCCATAAAGATGACAACAATCAGTCTGCCAATTCTAAAGAAATCAAATAATTATTTTAAATCATATAAAAGTTATCTAGAAAGCTTTTCTCTCATCTTTCTTCTAATTAAAATGATAAAACATTGCTATGCTGAATATGTTTTTATTAATATTGCTATGCTTAATAAGTGTGGAGAGCCGCATAATGCCACGCCCTTAAGATGGCTCCAGTCTCTGCCTTCCACCACCTGTTGGTGAGTGCTCTTAGGAGTAAACAAGTCCTTATTTGGCTGTGGCTAGTGATCTGGCTTGCTTCCGTGTATGTGGACCTATCTGCTGTTGCCACGTGTCAGACAGGGGTAGGCTAGTCCTAGAGTACTTAAGCCTGGGAGACACTTCCCCCGGGGTCAGAGAGAAGTTTATTCAAGGTCCTGAATAAACTCCTTGGAGAAGAGCTCCTGTGTCGCCTCATTGTTGCTGGACGAGGGTGGGCGCGACAAATACGTTTTTTTAATTCTGCAAGAATTTATTTTCTTTCTTTTTTTTTATTTCCCCGTTTATTGAAAATAGATACATTTTATCATCCAATATATCTTCAAGTCAGTTTTCCCTTCCTCTGCTCTTCCCAGTTCCTCCCCACCTCCACTCTCCTCAAGATACACTTCCTTTCTGTCTCTCCATAGATAAAAACTGACTTCTAAGAGATAACAACCAAACATGACTAAATAAAATGTAATCAAGTGAGGCAAAAGCTATGATATCATAGTCTGACATGGCAACTCAACAAGAGGAGCAGAGTTCCAAAAGCAGGCAAAAGAATCAGGGACACACTTGTTCTTATAGTCAGGAGCTCCATAAAAATATGAAACTAATAGCTATAATGTCTATGCAGAAGACCTGGTACAGACTCTTCTTGTATGCCCTGTCCTCTGCTTGCTGCTTCTGTCTCTGTGAGCTTATATGCAGACTGCAGCATATTAGTTGATTCTGAGGACCTTAGAATCCTGGTGTCCTCCACCACCTCTGCTCTTACAGTTTTTTGTCTCCTTTTTCATGGTATTTTCTGAATTCTAAGGGAAGGGATTTGATTAAAACATCCCACTTTAATGCCCTTTACGCTACAGATTTCTGGCTGTGGGTCTCTGTATCTGTTCACATCTGCTGTGAGAGGAGGCCTTCTCTGTAGATAACTGGATAAGGTGGTGATCTATGAGTATAGAAGAATACTATTAATAATTATTTTAATCATCTGAACTAGCCATCATTGGTTGCCAGGTGAGATTTTGAGGGGTGGAATTGGGTTGCCTTCAATTAAATTGTTGGCCAAGGGCGTCCATTGAGAATTTCCAAACATGCCAGGCTTTTCCTTGGACAAAGGGCTGCTCTTCATAAACTTAAACCTGAACTCAGTTTCCTAGGAACATATCCACATGACACATTGAAGAAGTTGAGTTGGCACCTACATGGAGCCTTCACTCCTACATTATAGTTTTTTTTTTTTTCATCTAGGAAGGTACTCAATAGGCTATAAGCAAAGATGCTTAGACATCCAACCTGCCACAGAACATTTGACCTACAATCTCTCCTACCTGCAAGTTATGCGAGGGCAATGGTGACACAAGACTTGGAGTAGCCAACCAGTGTCTGATTGGACTTAAGTCCTACTCTATGAGAAGGAGCACAAACTCAACAATACTTCATTAACCAAAATCCAGAGGCTAGATAGCCCGGAGACCTAGCAGAAAACAGTTAAAAATTTATTTGAGAATTTCTTCAATTGTATTTAGGTCATGTTCATCCCTCAAACTTATATTCTTCTAGGTTTGCATGCTCCGTTCTATAGACAACTTTTGTGTATCCTTGGTTGTCCTTTCCTGCAACTCTATAGACAAGGCTGGCCTCAAACTCAGAGGTCTATCTTCTTCTGCCTCCCAAGTGCTAGGATTAAAGGCATACAGCACCATTGCCTGGAGATTTTATTCATTTAAAAAGAAATTCATTGAGTATAGTTAGTATTTCCTATATACTTTTGTTTGAAGGGTGGTACACTAGAACATATTGGATCTTTGGGGTTTATATTCTTAAAGAGTGTTCTCTCTCTCTCTCTCTCTCTCTCTCTCTCTCTCTCTCTCTTTCCCTTCCTCCCTCCCTCCCTCCCTCTCTGTCTCTTCCTTCCCTCCTGTCAGGAGCGGGTGTGGTGACCATTCCAAGATGGCGCCTGGGACGGTTGCCAAGTCTTATGACTAACAGATGGCGCCTGGGATGGTTGCCAAGTCTTCTGACTAGCACCTGACTTCCTTACAAGTCTTCTGACTAGCACCTGACTTCCTTACAAGTCTTCTGACTAGCACCTGACTTCCTTACAAGTCTTATGACTAGCACCTGACTTCCTTACAAGTCTTATGACTAGCACCTGACTTCCTTACACACCCCGGAAGAGCCATGTCTGCAGGCTATACTGCGCAGACTTGATACTATGCATTATCAGGCCATCTAACAAGCAATACCTTGGACCAATTGAGAGCACCTGTGTGGCAGGATCTGCGTGGTGCAGGCATAGGGATTTAAGTGCAGACAGGAAGAGGCCGTCGAGCTTTTTTGGACATTGTTAAGGTTCCTGAATAAACTGCTTTGAGAAGAACTCCGCACTCCGCATGGTGTCGCTCCTTTCTGCGGGGGTCGAAATGAGAGCGACACCCCCCTTCTTCTCCTTTTCTCTCACCAAACAACTATGCATTTCCAGTAACTTCTCAGCTCCTCAACTAGTGGTTGTATTCACCTCCTCCATTCTGAAATTTAATTTGTCTCAAGATTTCAAAGATCTTGAGTATGCTGTCACAACCTCTGTGTGCCCACATTTGCAGCTTCTCTATTGTGTCTGGAAAACACTCTTCATTATACTCATCCACCACCTCTGGCTCTTTTGCTAAAGTTTGTAAGGGTAGTCCATTAGGTTCCCATGTGGTAACCTGCCGAAGACCGGAGAGGAGTTCCGAGAGAAGGGGTATCTGGGAGCTTCAAAAAGAAAACTTGATGTCAAATCATGGATCCAGCTGAAACCTGTGTTCTTTCTCCATGTCTTGTTTGCTTTTGTGTTTGTGTGTGTGTGTGTGTGTGTGTGTGTGTGTGTGTGAGAGAGAGAGAGAGAGAGAGAGAGAGAGAGGAGAGAGAGATCTCCAAGCAGTTCTCTGTTTTTATCATAAATAAATCTCTGGATAGCTCATCTCTTGCAGAACACAGATCTAGTCTTATATTTTACATATCAATCCAGTCATTTACTGTTTTCCTTTTGATTATCTTTATGAGTCAGTATCCCTTAACCCCAGGCCTTTGATTCTTTATTTCCTCTTTAAAATATTCAGTCTTTTTCTTTTTTCTTTTATTAAATATTTTCTTCATTTACATTTCAAATGTTATCCCCTTTCCAGGTCTCCCCTCTGGAACCCCATACCCCATGTCCTCTTCCCCTGCCTCTCAACTACCTACCTACCCACTCCTGCTGTCTCACACTGGCATTCCCCTACACTGTGGCATCGAACCTCCACAGGCCCAAGGGCTGCTACTCCCACATATGTGGCTGGAGCCATGGATCCCTCCATGTGTACTCTTTGGTTGGTTTTCCAGTTCCTGGGAGTTCCAGGGAGTCTGACCAGTTGACACTGTTGCTCCCCCCCCCATGGGAATGCAAACCCTCTCAGCTCCTTCAGATCCTGCTCCAACTCCTCCATCAGGGACCCCACACTCAGTCCAATGGTTGGTTTCAAGTATCCATCTCTGTATTTGTCAGACTCTGGCAGAGCCTCTCAGGAAACAGCCATATCAGGCTCCTGTCAGCAAGTACTTCTTGGCATCTGCAATAGCATCCAGGTTTGGTGACTGTATATGAGATGGATCCGTAGGTGGAGCAGTCTCTGGATGCCCTTTCCTTCAGTCTCTTATCCACACTTTGTCTTTGTATCACCTCCTGTAGGTATTTTGTTTCCCCTTCTAAGAAACACTGAAGCATTCACATTTAGGTCTTCCCTTTTCTTGGGTTTCATATTATCTGTGAATTGTATCTTGGATATTCCAAACTTTTGGGCTAATATCCACTTATAGTAAGTGGATATTGTGACTGGGTTACCTCACTCAGGATGATATTTTCAAGGTCCATCCATTTGCCTGTGATTGTCATGAAATCATTGTTTTAAATTGCTGAGAAGTTCTTCATTGTGTAAATGTATCACATTTCCTGTATTCATTCCTCTGTTGAGGGACATCTGTTTTTTTTCCAGCTTCTAGTTATTATAAATAAGACTGCTATGAACATAGTGAAGCATGTGTCCTTATTACATGTTGAGCATCCTCTGGGTGTATAGCTGAGTCCTCAAATAGTACTATGTCTAATTTTCTGAGGAACCACTAGATTGATTTCCAGAGTGGTTGTGCCAGCTTGCAATCCCACCAGAAATGGAGGAGTGTCATCTTTCTCTGTTGGGAGCCGCGACGAGAGCTGACAAAGTCCGCCATCGCTAGGTGGCGCTGTCGCCCGTAACTCTTCCTAGTACCAAGTAAACTGCGCATGTGCCATGGTAAGCCCGCCAAAGCTAAGCCCATCCCACGGCGTTTGGCGCGCTACGAGTAAGCAGCCAATCAGGGGGTGAATACCCCGCTCTGGGGTATATAAGCAGTGCTTTCCCACGCCTTCTTGGTCTTCTTGGTTTTCTTCTACCACCATTTTGGTTTTGGGAAATAAAAGTGTTTCTACGGAAGGATTCTAGTGTGTGTGTGTGTTCGTGTGTGTGTATGGTTTCGCCGGCGAGACTACATGCGCGCGCCCCGCACATTTCTCCACATCCTTGTCACTATCTGTTGTCACTTGAGTTTTGATCTTAGCCATTCTGACTGGTGTGAAGTGGAATCTTAGGGTTGTTTTGATTTGCATTTCCCTGGTGACTAATGTTGTTCAATAATTCTTTAAGTGTTTCTCAGCCATTTGATTTTCCTCAATTGAGAATTCTATGTTTAGCTCTGTTCCCCATTTTTTAATAGTTTCATTTGGTTCTCTGGAGTCTAACTTCTTGAGTTCTTTGTATATATTGAATATTACCCCTCTATCAGATGTAGGATTGGTACAGATCTTTTCTGTTCCCAATCTGTTTGTTGCTGTATTGTGCTATTGATGGAGTACTTTGCCTTATAGAAGCTTTGCAATTTTATAGTCCCATTTGTTACTTCTTGATCTTAGAGCATAATCCACTGGTGTTCTGTTCATAAAATTTTCCCCTGTGCCCATGTGTTCGAGGATCTTCTCCACTTTCTCTTCTATTAGATTCAGTATATTTGGTTTTATGTGGAAGTCTTTGATCCACTTGGACTTGAGCTTTGTATAGGGAGAAAAGAATGGATCACTTTGCATTCTTCTACATGCTGACCTAAAGTTGAACCAGCACCATTTGTTGAAAATGCTGTCTTTTATCCTGTGGATGATTTTAGCTCCTTTGTCAAAATCAAGTGACCATAGATGTGTGGGTTCATTTTTGGGTTTTCAATTCTATCCCATTGATCTACCTGCCTGTCACTGTACCAATACCCTGCAGTTTTTATCACTATTGCTCTATAGTACAGCTTGAGGTCAAGGATTGTGATTCTCCAAGAAGTTCTTTTATTATTAAGAATGTTTTAGCTATCTTGTGTTTTTGTTATTCCAAATGAATTTGAGGATTGCTCTTTCTAACTCTATGAAGAATTGAATTAGAATTTTGATGGGGGTTGCATTGAATCTGTAGATTGCTTTTGGCAAGATGGTCATTTTTACTGTATTAATCCTGCCAATCCATGAGCATGGGAGATCTCATTCACTACGATCAAGTAGGGTTCATCCCAAGGACACAGGGATTCTTCAATAAACAGAAATCCATCAATGTAATCCACTACATAAACAAACTCAAAGGGGGGAAAAAGACACATGATCATTTCATTAGATGTTGAAAAGACTTTTGACAAAATTCAACATCTTTTCATGTTAAAAGTGTTGAAAAGTTCAGAAATTCAAGACCCATACCTAAACATAATAAAAGCAACATACAGCAAACCAGTAGCCAACATCAAACTAAATGGAGAGAAACTTGAAGCAATCCCACTAAGATCAGGGACTAGACAAAGCTGCCCACTCACTCCCTACCTATTCAATATAGTAGCGGAAGTCCTAGCCAGAGCAATTAGACAACAAAAAGAAGTCAAAGGGATATGAATAGGAAAGGAAGAAGTCAAAATATCACTATTTGCAGATGATATGAGAGTACACTTAAGTGACACCAAAAAAATCCACCAGTGAACTCCTAAACCCGATAAACAACTTCAGTAAAGTGGTTGGATATAAAATTAATGAAAACAAATCAGTAGCCTTCCTTCCTCTACTCAAAGGATAAATGAGCTGACAAAGAAATTAGGGAAACGATACCCTTCACAATAGTCACAAACAATATAAAACATCTTGGTGTGACTCTAACCAAACAAGTGAAAGATCTGTATACTATAAGAACTTCAAGCCTCTGAAGAAAGAAATTGAAGACCTCAGAAGATGGAAAGATCTCCCAAGCCCTTTGATTCTTATGAGACAGCAAGCATGCATTATTTTCATAACAATGTAAAAGAATTCAGAGTGCTCTGTGCCTTTGTTAAGCACAGAATATAAACTAGTTGGCTGGGACCCTTCCCTGAAATCGCAATTTTCACCTTACCCAAGCTTAACCTTTCTATGTCCTAGGCTGATCCTGAACTCAGAAATCTGTCTTTATAAACATAAGCAAAAAACTTAGCTCTCTAGGATCTCTTGCTGAACACCACTCCCTAAATCTCTTTATCTCATTCCTTAGGAATTTTCTAACAAGTTGCCTCACAGTGCAGATGCTTTTGTTCTTTTAGATTAGTGAAACCTCTCATAAAACTCATATTGCATCCTTGATTTTACATAGTCGAAAAATTTTTGAACTCATGTATTTTGAGCTCCTTTCTGTAGCTTTAAGGGCTGTCCTGAAGGTACAAGGGTTTACTCTTCTGCTGAGGCATAGCCACACTGTCAACTCCTGAACTCCTACTGTTTCTTATTATCATGGAGCCACAAACTTTAACATGGAGTACATTCCTTGGAAGGAAAGATTCCTCCATTGCTAGTTCCAGAAAATTTGTACATTATTACATAAACAAGCGTTATGCCCACAGCCATCATCAACATTCTTGGAGGTTCACACCGGACCTCTGTCCCAGGTACAGGAACATGATTGCTCTGTTCCCACCAAGGCCATGCTTGGCTCAGTAGTCACACTGCTATCTTTGTCAAATAACATGTTTATCCTAATTTACAATGACCAATGAGGTGAGTGAATTTCTATATTTTGACTTAGTGCAAAATTGTTTGTTAAGCACTGTTTTTTTTTTAAATAATATTAATTCCAGTCTTGTCAAATAGATACAATCCTTTTCAGCAATTAGCCTACATGTGTGAAAAGTACAAATAAAACTTCAGTAAAAGGACAGAAAACATGTAAATAAATAAAAAGCCCCCATATGCATAGCCAATAGGAATATATCATTTCTCCACATTCTGGTTAGGATGGTACTGGTAAGTATGTGCTATGGAGGAAGGGTGGTCCTCTCATCCTTCCTGCAATAACATCTTTTCAGAGCATATAGCATCTCTGTTTACTTCTTACCATTTAATTCAGTCAGCTTCCTTAATGATTTGGTTGCATGTATTTCAGATTTCTCTGATGTTTTTCAGAGAACAATTCTGTAAAAAACAGCATTCCATTATTCATGGTGTGACTTAGGTATGAAATGTTCCCTCAGAAAACCCAAGTGTTGAATGTTCTGCTTCTAGCTACTGAAAGAAATGTTTCCTGGAGAATTTGCCATAGTCAATGACGTAATCACTTAATGAATTTGTAGTGGCATTACTGAGAGGTGGAGTCTAACAAAAGGAAGAATATTATTGCAGTATCATTTGGAGTTTGTTCCTGGACCTTCTTTTTGTCTAAGTTCCTGGCTACTTTGAGGATGGAGATTTCATTCACATATTCCCACCATGTTCAACCTTGCCACAGATCTAAAGACACAGGACCAAGGATGGTACCTCAGATTGAAACTTCTGAAACTGACACGAAATAGCATCCTTTAAATTTCTGTGCTCAGGTATTTCTCACAGCAATGTCCCAATATATTTTGCAGTCAGTTTTATGCATATACTTTATGGTATGATCCTCACTTTCACCGTTAGAATAATACATAATCTTCTCTCCATTTCCTTTGCCACTGTGCACGCTCAATCAGATTCTGTGTTTGGCACCCTCGTCAAAAAAGGGAGCATTCATTATCTGCAGCAGAGAAAGGGAAAATGTAAATCAATGTGTCATTTCTTTGCCAGTGACTTTCCAAAGGTTAGCTAAGCTGGCTTCCATTTCTGATCAGTGCCACACCCCTTTGCCAAGTATCTTCAAGCTCCCTGTCTTCTGACAGGCATAGCTGTCCTTCTGTTCTAGCTTGGCTGACTCTCCTCCTTCATGGTTTTAAGTGAAATACCATGTCCTCAGGCAAGCCTTTACTAATTATGCCATGTTATTTCAGAGGTCCTAGAATTTCTCAATGAATCTTGTTTTTGTATTTACATATTTACTTCCCACAATAGTTTATATGTCTAATAAATGCTTGAGAGAGTATAGAGATTACCCCAAATACTGTGACTACTATGTAAAGAACACACAAATATATTGTATTGTTAATGTCATAACATACACTTCTAGGCTAAATACTCTATCAGTATTTTAAATTATACATTAACCATAGTATAGAACTAGTATAGTCTCCTGAGGATTGCCAAGAAAAATAAAACAAAGATCTTAGGTGCAACATTAATTGGAAAACACATTGTTTAGTGGAATAATTTTACTTTTCTTTCTTGTATCATTGAACCTGAATCCAATATGTTTCTACTGTAGGCTATGTTTACTAGAATCAAACTACATTCAGCTATGGCTAACCTGTCTTTGAACATATGCTGTAGGCTGCATTTTACCAGAGCAGTGGGCACCAAGCTGTGAGACTAAACTTTTATCATCATCTCTATAAATCAAGATGAAAGCTGTGGACGTCCTCCTGTGGGCTTCACACTGGCTATAGGAAAACAAAAAGGTGAAATACTTAGAGCATAAAAAGCAATTCCAAAAACAATTATTTGGCATTAGCAGAGCACCATTGAGTAGCTTGAGCTTTGTTGTTGATGTTCTGTATATAATTTTTTCTTTGTCTTTTTTCTTTTCTTTTTTTTCTTTCCATTTAATTATTTAACTAATTGTTTATTCATTTATAAATCTAGATAATGAAGAATGCAGAAGCATATAATTGTAGGCATCAGGCTAAAACTGTTTTACTAATTTAATATCTCCCTGGTACCAACTAGAACTTAAAACAAATTTCCTCCCATTATTTTATGTTTATATACATTCTGTTTTATTTTAAAATAAGTAGAAACCCTTTCTAAGACAAGTGTGGGCTTATATTTCCCACATGTTCATATTCTTTTCATTATTTGTTTATTTTTAGAACATTACAAATGAGTGCCTGCCAAAATAAAATGGCATTTATTTCAGGTGTGGGAAATTGAAAGAAATGAGATGAAGGACACACTGGGACTGGAACCAAACTTTTTTTTTTCACACACAAAGTACACAAATTCTAATGTCAAAAGCCACTAAGAATTCATGCATCTTTTGCTACAACATCAGGCCATTAAAAAATGAAAATGGCTCAATATAGACTCTGTGTCATAGATCAATAAAATAACATTTAGTGTTTATTACATTTAATAGTTAAATATTAAAACAAATATGGAGTTTTCTGATAATTGTGCTTTTAAAATAGTTATTTTTAGCAGTAAAATGAACTTTTAATTGAATTTAATAAAATGATTGATAGAAGACTGGACTTAATCCAAGTGTAAAATAAACTTTAGAGTTATGTTTCATGTTACCAACCTCTATGTACATTAATGTAATTTAAATGCTATTTAAGTATAAGCTTATATCTACTCCATTGTAATATTGAAAAGAGGCAAAGAGACTAATTATGACAATTACAGTGAATTGTCACATTAGAATGATGCTTTCAACTTTCCTACCATTTTCTGAAGATATTCACAGACATCCATATACTCTGTCTTCTTTTATTTCTCTTCATCCTTTGATGCCAAATATATATATATATGATTGTTAGAATTCAAGAAACTGGCTTTTAATTAATTTTACAATCTTCCTACATTCTGACTGATTGGCTGTTTTTGTGTGTATGTATACCCTTTCTTCAGGAAGTCATCAGTGCCTTGGTTTCTCCAAACAGGAAATGCAAGGTCATCCTCTGGTCATCCATCCATGCTGTACAATAGAAACACCATGAAATGAAATGTCTCTATGTCCAAAAGAAGTAGTGTCACAGAAACTCAGGCAATATTTCACATGATTCTAGATAGCTACTTGAGACATTTCCTGAGTCAGTTCTGGATAGAGATTCAATGTTGAGATGATGGACTTTATTGTAGTCTTTGATGACAACAGACAAAAAATCCTTAGCAATCCGTCAATAAAGAGAGCATATGACATTTTACTAATAGGTGACTTTAAGGGAAAAAACACTAAATTTTGACTCATTTTGGGGTAGTACCCGCATAGAGTTAGCAGGGAGGGGGGAGGATAGAGGATTTGTGGAAGGGGAACCTGGTAGGGGGAAAACATTTAAAATGTAAAAAAATAAAGTATCAATAAAAAAGAAAATTTACAAATATGAGTGCTTCTATGGACCATAATATAAAATATACTGGGTAGAAAAGTAGGACCAATTGTGTTGAACAATATATTTATATCAATATACTATGCAACTGTTGTCCAAGGGACATGGTCCATAAAATATAAAATTTCAGGGTGAATTTAAATTCACTTAAACAGGAAAGAATTTTAAAATATATATGCTCCATTCAATATTTGTGACTTAAATACACTAAATTTTTTGCTTTTGCTTATCTGAATTTTGAATTTACTTAAGCATCATTCAGGTTCTTTTTAATTTCCTTATTTGCTAATTTGATTCTCATAGAGTGCAATAGATGTTAATTCTGCCTCATATAAAATAACTAGTAAAGATGGGATCCTTTGAATCACTTGCATATTTTAGAACATCCAGTCAGCAATGTTTCTCCACAATCTCAGTGTTTGACTTAAAATGCCCTTTTACTCCATACGTAGAAGAATCAGTATTTTTTATTGAAAAGACTTTAGATAGACTCAACCTTCAACACTTACACATCCAAGCAACACTAAAGGGTCTAAACAAGTTGTATCTACAAACCCATGTCACAATCATAATTGTGAAATAAGAGGTCATACATTATTTTAAGTTTTTTGTTTTTTCTTTTTGTTTTTATAAATGAAAGGGGAATTTATTATGGCTTACAGTTATGGGCGATTATTCTATCATGATCATGGTGAAGAAAATATGGCAGGAGGAGGAGCAGGGATGGTCCAAGAACAGGAAGCCAGATGGTCATATTACATCCTTATTCCTAAAGAACCAACCACCTTCCCTGTCTATCAAAGACATCATGGCATTTGGATATAGGATGAAAAAATATTATTTTCTATCAGTATGTAGATTTTTCTGAACACATCAATCAATGGGAAAGGTAACATTTAATTTCATTCTTCTTCCTACCCAAAAAACTGCACTGTTCTAAATGTTGTGTCAGAAGAGAAAGCAACAGTCTCTTTGACTTCTCCATTACAACTTCAAACATATCCTCTCAACACCTTCACAAACCTAGGGCTCATTTGCAGTCTGCTGTGACACTTGCCCTGCCTGTTTAGTACTGTGTATCATTTTTGTGGAACAGGATATTTGAAGAGGCTGGGTCATCAGTCCTTCAAAGCAACACTGCTAGGACTTCACATAGCTATGAATGACCATCCTCTGTTTCTAGGTTCTTTAAAGTAAAAGAAAAGTGAAGTTTATTCACAGTTAAAGTGATGAAAGTGGCAGTCATTAAAGCTATTAGTTACTATTTTCCCCTTTGAAAGAGAACAGACATTAATACCACAGCAAAGAAGATGTATTACAGAGCTTCTACCT
The DNA here is from genome assembly GCF_004785775.1 of Grammomys surdaster. Taxonomy (NCBI): domain Eukaryota; kingdom Metazoa; phylum Chordata; class Mammalia; order Rodentia; family Muridae; genus Grammomys; species Grammomys surdaster. Next base: position 5,323,447 of record NW_021604646.1, on the reverse strand, counting down.
TCAGGGCCTTGCCCTGCACTGTGTTGTTGATCCTACAGAGTTTTTCAGGGAACAAGCAGAGAATACTGTTCTATTTTTAATTTTAAACTTTTAAGCAGAAGGCCATCAAGAATAATCTGCTCAGTAAACATTTGGTCTTGAGTCTTAGCATTTCTCTCCGCTCAGCAAACACGATCACAAATGTTAAAGGGGAGAGAAAAACCAATGGCATGTGTGTTTTACCAAGCAATTCCTCTGCCAAGAATATATTTAGAATTTCTTTCTGATACATTTGAGGAAAGAAATTATAAACATAGCTAAATGACAGGGCAGACAGGCTTAAAGGAAGAACTTTCAAGGTGTTTAGGCATAAGTTCAAGGGCCAGCTCTTTTATTTACTGGTCATGTGACCTTGGACATATTGCCTGTATGTTATAAATTATCATGAGCTCCATAAAACCAAAGACAATAATAGTGTAGGCTTACATACTTGTTTTTATATTTCTCAGATCTTTGTAGTGCATCTTGAAGGGTTTAGTGCATGCCGTCAGAGGGATGACAATTATTTTTAGTATGAGAATCTAAGACATTTGTTGTAAGTCATTAGAATTAAATGAATCCTTTGCTAACATATTTTATTATCAGAATATATGCATGTAAGAAACCTGAGGTGGAAGATTTCATTTTCAGGAAAAAAAATGATTTATTGTGGATATCATTTCAGATTTGATAAGACTATATTCTTATCAAGAAGTTTCATTGCCAATTTATTGAATCTTATTTAACTCATCGATTTTTCCCCATCATTTAAAACATATTGGTTGTGTTTCTACTACTATGTGTTTGACATAAGCGCAGTACAGTGAAGAGATCATACAGAAAGAGTGGAAACACAGTAAAGAAGTAGAAAAAGAATGTCAACTTGTAGTTCCTTGTTACCGTACATGAAGCAATATATTTTATCCCATTACATTTTATTTGTGTCACTTCCATTCTGCACTCAGTATGAAGAGACAAGGTTAATATAGTTTCCAGCAAAGACCTGACAGCTATTCTGTTGATTAGTTTGGTGTTAGATTTGAGCAGCACTCCTGCAGCCCAGAATGGTGAAGGATGACTTAGCTGAAAGGAACAGGCAATGCTCCCTGCAGAGAAAAGGGCAGGGATTCTGAAGACTACAGTGTGGAGCCACTACTCGAACATATATGCACTGGTAAATGCTTTGGAAAGTCTCACATGACAGTACCGCTCCCTATAAAGAAAATGATCTTTCCCCTCTGTAACAAAGCCTGAAGCTGAAGAGCAGCAGTAGCTAATCTTACAGTGCACTTCAGTTTGGATGCTGTGTTCTTCAGCACTAGCTGCACTGGTACAATGAATGAGATGGGTTACGTTGTAAAATAACAATTTTCACAAAATGTACCAAATTCCCTTTGAAAGAAATAGACCCTCTCTCAAGAACTCAGTGACCAAAGTTAACCTCATATAGCATCCCTACATTCTGTGGAAAGTTGCACATTTTTATATACCCTAGAAGTTCTGAAGAAGTTGAAAAAGGCAGAGCAGCACAATAAAAGGGTCTACTGAATAAAAAAATTTCGGGACTTCCTATTTTACTCTTTTCTTAAAATCTTTGGTTTATAATATATATTTCAAAATGTGTATTCTTATTTAGACAAAATATTTTGAATTTGTATAAAGTATTACTGTTATACATAGAACTCTACAATTTAAACATTTTTAGTTAACACTGTAGTAATGTTTGTTCTATCTATCGATCTATCTATCATCTATCTAGCTAAAAGTATCCATGTTTATTTATATAGTACTTATTAATCTGTGTCAAAACATTCTGATATCTGACATAATAATTATGATTATTTAGGTTATTTAAAATGTTTTGCAATTCAAAGTTTTATTCAATATGATTGCTTTTGATTATGTGTAAAAATATTTTTAAAAGAAATGCATGTACATAAGTTGTAGGATAAACCTAAGTGGTTTTTTCAGTTGTACTGGATGTTAGTGAATTTCATCTTCCCATTCTTCCATGTATATGCCATGAAGAAGTGAAAGTGAACATCACTCACTGTCTTCTTAGCCCCCATTTCAATAATTTCTGATTAACTGGAACTGATCATAGTTTCTTCATTCATTGATGTATATGTAGACTATTCGCCATAAATTCCTTGAAGGACAAACAGAGCGATAGACATATAGATGCAGAAGGCTTTTTTATGAGTTGTCCCTCCCCAACATTATCCCATATATTAATTGCTGGAGTGTGCAAAAGGGGCTGACCCTACAGATTCAAAGCAGGAGGATCCCCATAACACAGGACAACAACAAGATATTGGAGAGTAGTCCTGGTAGGGATCCAATATTGATATTGTAGCAGGGGACAGAGGCCTCCAACCAACCAATGACTCATTACAGTGAACATTTGCAAGTAAAGAATGGTAGACAAAGGGTATACTGCATAACACATTGTCACACACTACAGCTTCCAGAATGAGATATTTTCTTCTTTTTGGGGAAGTTACAAGGGTGGAGGGTGGGTATGAAGGGAAAGGGAGATGTCTGGGATAAATGTGCATGATATAAAATCACAAAAAAACAATAAAAAGGTTTTATAAATGAACTCCTGCATGCACTATGGTTTTTAGTTACTAGAAATAGATTAAGATATCAGATGACATCATACCATTTCCATAGGGAAAAAAATCACAATCTATTCCCTGGATAATTACAATTACTGCATGTTAATTAAAAAGTTTTAAATCAGGTTAAGGTTGTAGTTCAGTGTGGGACTGCGTAAGGGTATTCTGGGTCATGGCTGGGCAGTAGCCTAGAACCCTGAGACTCTGCGTGAGAACCGGCATGAGTTCAGCACATACCAAGAACACAGGGTCCTGAAAAGCAGTCCAGTCTCCACAGAATTATATTGTTCAGTCAAGTATGCCAGACTATAAGCCTCAGGCCCTAAGGATTTACATATTAATGAAGGCCAGAGGGCCCCTCCCAAAGTGCACAGGTAGAGGGTGTGACTAGAGGCCTCAGGCTCTAGGGATTTACATACTAATGAAGGCCAGAGGGTGGAGCAAATTAAGCATGCCTCCCCAGATCCTCCCCGGATCCTCCCCAGATCCTTCCCCTTTCTCCCTCCCTATATAACTTGGGACTGCCATGAGTTTTACAGGGGTACGCCTAGATCCGTCCACCATCTGCCATGACAATAAACTTTTCTGGAACCAAGGATTTCCTCGTGTCATTGGGGCTTGCTGCCACCAAAGCCTCCAGGCTGCTGGAACATTAGACGTTCCTCCAGCATGTGGGACCCACTGCAGCGTGGAAACCCACTGGGACTCCACAGCTGCAGCCCTCTAATTTTTCCCCACAGTTCAGTAGTAAATATGCAAACATTAAATATGTACCTATTGGTACAGTGCATTAAATTCAATATATAGTACTGTGTGTATATGTACATATATATACGTATATATATATATACATATACATATATATGTATAGCTGTATAAATTATATGCATGTACTTATAAATGAATATATGTGTGTGTATATATACAAGTATACAAATATATGTGTATACATGTATGTATATATGTATATGTATGTACCTGTATATATGTATACATGCACATATGTATACATTTACATATATGTGTGTAAATGGATATATACATATTTATACACTACATACTATGTGTATCTAATGTATATGTGTGCATTTGTATAAATGTATATGTGTATATATATGTATGTGTATATGTATGTAAGTATGTATGTGTATATATATAAAAGCATGTATACATATATGTATGCATGTATAATTGTATATCTATATGTATTCATGAAGATATGTAGATATATCATATATATGTATCTTGTATATATATATTTAAAATATTGTATATATCATATGATGTATAATATAAAACATGTAATATAAAATAGTAGCTAAAATATAAAATATTAATTAGATACACAGGCCCAGAAGACACATACAGTCAAAGATGAAAGTTTTATTGTCTATGATGGTAGCTGTATCTGGATGTGCGTGCGCCCCTGCCAAATACCAGGAGGAGCTATTTTATATGGGGAGTGGGAAAGAGGCGGGACTAGGGAGGGGATAACTTAATTAGCTATGTCCCCCAGCCTTTAGATAACTCATTAATATGTAAATATCAAGGCAGAGGCCTGTTAGCCACACCCTCTACCTGTGTCTTACATGACTGACAGTACAGGTTAAATGGAGATGAGACCACATGTCAGGGCCCTGGGTTCTAGGGGTGTGGCTAAACACCTGCAGTCTCGGGGTTCCAGGCCCATGTCAACCCAAGATGTCCTTCTACAGCCCGACACCCCACTCTCTTCTCTTTCATAAAAGGAGGGGCATCTCTGAAGGTGTAGGTTATTGGAGATATATGTAGGCCACATGTGGGGGTGTTACTCCTTTGTGACTGATGACCATAGGCCTCTCTGTGGGAGGGACTGTGGAGGGCTGAAGCTGAGAGAGCCAGGGGCCCAGGAACAGAGCTGAACGGCTTCAGTCCCAAGGGGTCTCCCGGGTTCAGAAGCTCATTCGACCAGGCGTCCAGCTTTTTCTCATAGCTCTCCACCCACAATTCCCTCTCTTAGGAGAGGTGTCATCTGTAGTGACAATTTTGGATGAGGAAGTCAAAAGAAAACACTACATAGGCCAGGAGGTGGGGCGCAGGATAATTAAGTCAAGGGTAATGGAAAATGAGGGTTGGATTGGGAAAGCAAGGAATCATTGAATCACAATAAAGTTACACCTTAAGGTTTTACTTTGTGTCAACTTCATCTGATTCAAATGATATAAATAGATCTATCCACATATTCTTAAGAAAACTGTAACAACATGCCATAGACAGTTGTGCAGAAATATAAACATGATAGTTCCAGTTTTGAGCATTTATCATTTGACAAACATCTAGCATGATAAGAATTTATTTAGCATGTTTATCTAGGCCTTTAAGTCCTGAAGTCCTGTGAAGTATGTGTCATTATTAGCCTTGGGTTCTCAAATTGGAAACCATGGCTCAGAGATATTATGGATGATGTTTCTGAGCAGGGCCAGGCTCACATTTGTGTTTGAGTTACTCCAGAGCTCATAATAGTAATAACTATGCTGATAGGAAAAAAAATGAGCAAAGTAAAAAAAAAAAGGATATCCAGGAAGATATTAAATATAGTGAGGTAGACTCCAGCATCTAGCAGAAAGAATCCTAGCAAGTATAGATTTTGGGAAGAGGAGACTTTCAAATGGAAAGTAAAACAATGTATATATCTTAAGAGGCCATTAGTCAAAAAGCAATTGGTTGACGTTGACATTACAAATTCATATATAAAGAAATACATATTTTCCATGTCAGAAACCATAACGTCATCTTCCTGTTACCATTTCACAAGCCAGCTTCTAAATAAGGGGGAAATAATGAGATTCCATAAGGGAACAGCTGTTCAGAATTAATTCATGTGCGTGCTATCTTGAAAGTAGAAAAAAAATCTTGAAAAGGGAGCTCTAGGCAAAGTTCTACAATTACCCTTTATATGTAAAAGTAATTTTACATTTTTGCACAAAGTGAGCACATTTGATCTTGTGGCAGAGATCTAAAGCTGAAAAAGAAACTAATTAAAAACAAAAAGGTTGCTCAGGGTTGAGCCTTAATGCTCCACCCAACCACGCAAGTCAAACTTGAACTGCTGGAATCCTGCTAAACCCTCTGTGCTCATTGCCTTTTAAGGGAAATCACCATTTTAATTCTTGAAATGAATTCATGTACTATTTCTTGATATAACAAAAACCCGGCAGCAGATAGATGTTTAAAAATCAGTGCATTATTTTATCTCACAAAAGAAGGGTTACCTTCATTAGTTTAGGTGGAAAATTTCTCAATAACCATAATGATGAATCATTTTCTCTTCTGAGAGATTAAAAAAAATTTTTAAAGGTGGGTGCTGTAATTTTACAGAAAAATAAGAGATCTTTTAAAATGATAATTCCAGCTTATTACCATTTGAACAGCCTTTCTAACAACTAAGGGAAAACGTATCTTCATCTCTTATTTTATAAACTTACTGTTGCCAACACTATGTCTATACGCTTAAATAGAATTAAATTTCATAATTCTTAACTGAATAATGAAAGCCTGTGATTTCAATATAAAATTTCTCCAGAAATTAAAAATGAGTTTTGGCTTGTCTTTTAGAACTGTCCCTCAAATTCCCAGCTCTGTGTTCGATTTTACTGAAATGCAGAGCAAATTTAAGATTAAATGTTGAAGAAAAATAATGAATGGGTTGTGAGAAAAAAATAAAAGAGAAATTCTTGAATCCTACTCTGTTAAGGGGGAAGGAATAAAACACAAAATTTAAAGTCTATGCAGCTGGTTATCATAAAAAGAAAGAAAGAGAGAAAGAAAGTAAGAAAGAAAGAAAAAAGGAAAGAAAGAAAGAAAGAAAGAAAAGGAGGAAGGAAGAAACAAAGAAGAAAAGAAAGAATGTAAAACAGCTAAAGAAGTTAGCGAGAATGGAATAATTCCAAACCATCAGGTTTAGTTGACGCTGTAGTGGATGAATGCAGCTAAAGTACAGACCAGGATACCAATGAAGGGAAAAGTCAGAGGTCAAGTTGCTCACAAGTCCAATAGTCAATGCTGTTAACTGAGTTATTCTGTTCTTATGAAATTTCAGAAGAAAGATTGAAGCTGTGAAATGTTTGTAATGATTGTCTACTGGCCTTAGAATAGAAATATATTCTTGTGGTCCACAATGAGTCATGGCTGCTAAGAATCCTGTTTCTTTAAATGATAGGGAACAATTTGCATGAAAACCACAGATTAGACTTGTAATGTGAAGATGACCTTAGAATGAACAGATATGTTCACCTCTCTAATTCCTTTGGGAAGGGGGATAATTTCATCAGCAACTTTTAGTGGAATTTTTTTTTAAATTGAAGTAGGAATTACCTGGGGAAGAACAATATAAATATAAGCTGTATAAGGTCATGTGGTCAGAACTGCCTTTGAGTGATGAAAGACATTCACTCTTATTTTATTTTTGGACATTTGGAGTGAGTTTCAATTTCAGCCCTTCTTCACATTTTATGAATTTGAGGTGGTGGCCATTAATGTACACAAATATCCAAATATCCACGACTACAAATAAGCTTCTAGTGGACTACCTGTAAACTTCTACCCAATTGCTTTATTTATTTTTTTATTAATAATTTATGTTCCATATATTTAGTCTGTATGGCAAGGCCCCGGGAAATATTTAAGGTAAGTAAAATGTATAGGGAATGGAGCAGATCTACAAAAATGGCTAGAACAGGCATAGCAGAGAATATCAAGAGTGATAAGCTGGGAGACAATTCAGAACTTTAATGTGCCGGAGACTAAAGAGTGAGTGATGCCGATAAGAGTATCTGACAACTTTGTGGTAACACCTAACTAAGAGGCAATGTGAACATATTGTGATCCACATTTCTGTTGTGCAGTTAAACCCCAAACACCAAGCAAGAGAGTGTTCATGAGGTGGTTATGGTATTATGGATTTTAAGAGCCCAAACCATGAAATGTTCAAATGTTATTTGAAATTGAGTAGATTGATAGTTTTCATTAGAAAGGGAAATAGAGTAGAACACTATGGATGAATGGGGACGGCTAGAATGGGGATCAAGTCAGGAGTGGGGAGACTGTTTTACGGGGGGAATATATGCAGAGATAGCTAAAGTTAAGGGGCATCTGAGCAGTAGTATGGAAACTTAATAGAGTAGAAACTTCCTCAAATATACATATATGAAGGTCATCAAAGTGAAACTGCCAAATAATGGGGAAGACAGAGAGTTCCAATTGCCCACCTCTTATCGCCAAACAAAGCAGGGCTGGGTTACATCTAATTGAGTTGCTGGCCAAAAGGACTGCACTATAATGCCCAAACCACCCAGGGTGTTGAGAAGACTATAGATTACACAAACTAAAAGCAAGGTCCAATTGCTGAAGACAACAACTATACGACTTACTGTACATGAAAATGTTAAGCTGATGTGTATATGGCAGCCTCATCCCGATTTTTTTTCAAGTATTGTTGTAATAGAAACATACTCTCCATACTATCAAAAGGGAAATCTAAGTACCACACCAGTCACAAAACCTTTACCTGAAAAATGGTGGACTGCCTGCAAATTAACATAAGCAAAGCTCATATGAACTCAAAGAGACTTAGGTAGCATGCACAGGTAATGAACAAGTGCACCAGGCCCTCTGAATTTATATTATAGCCTTAAGTTTAGTGCTTTTATTTAATATCGGAATGTATGAATGAGGAGGTCTCTGATTGTTGTGCCTTCTCTGAGGCTATTAGTCTGTTGGTTTATCTTGTCCAACATGATGTGATAGTTTTATATATCTTATTATATTTTATTTTGTTATAGTTTAAAAAAATAAATGAGTGAACAAATAGGTAAATGAAAACTTAAACACTAACATAAAGGTTAACAATTATTATTTAACCTGATGGGAGCAGTCAGCCCTCAATGGGATGTCTTTAGCAACTCTCCCCCTCATCAGGCTCAGGAATCTATGCTGAATTGAAGGTCATTAGATTATAAAGACCAGAGGAAGTTTAGGTTTTGGATGGGGACAGTGGAAAGACTATTCATTGACAAACTTAAAATTTTATTCTAGAAAGGAGGGTTTACTATAAATGAATTTCTAAAAGTCAAGCTTTTCTGAAGCTGAATGTTTTTGCCAATGGGATTTTTGTAGTTAAACAGCTACATGCCTTATGCATGGTTTTATTCTTAATAATCAACAATATTGTATTTTGTTATATATTATGTACATATATTACACTATTAAAATAACATATTTACATATAATCACATAGTAAATAATTTTATTTTCTCAGCAAAATTTCCCATTGGCATATTAGTATTAAATAATTAAAATATAAGAAATACATAACAGAAATTATTTATATTTTACTGCCTCCTTTTTATTTATTTTTTTTACTTCTTTTACATTCTTTGCACTTCCCTCTTTTCTTTATATTTAGGGAAATGCAGAGAAAAAGGTTCTGTACTTTTGAATATCAAGTTATTTACAACCTTTAATAACTTACAAATGGAAATCTCTAATATGACTTTTTGGCAAGTTTATGGATAATTGTAAGGCTTGTTTTAGGTGGTAATGTTGACCCATAAGCTCTCAAATATGATGATCATCCTATTTGAAAATAAGCAAGGAGTGGCACGAACAACCAAGAATACTTATCCTTCAAATAGAGGAGAAAGCAGCTTTTCTTGCGGAGGCAGGGTGGCAAAGGACTCCAATGGACCCTATCATGACAGCCTATCAGTGTGGTCCAGGTCAGCAGTGAATTATCTTTCAAAGGATGTACCTGGAGCAGCTTCAAGAGGGAAACAGCAAGAGTCAAGTGCACTTCTCTCCCATGGAGGTCCCTGCCTCAAGGAACCCTGCACTGCAGGGAACTAGCACACATTCAGAGGCCAGAAACAGAGCCTGCCTAGTATGAAAGAATAGGAACAAAAGAAAATTTTGTATTTAATCCTCTCACTCCCTTGTTTTCAAAGGAGTATTAGTTATTCATTACTTACAATTAGACATCTCTTTCTCTGTAAAGGCAGTAAACACATGATGAGTTTTAAATTAACTTTTATTAAACAATATGTCTGGACTCTGTGGCCTTGCACTTTGCATACAAGCCAACACTGACAACATTTCTTTTTGAAACTAAAGATTCTAATGTCTGCTAACATTTGGCTTTCATCTTAGGTGCAATATTTTATAATATCAAACAAGACTCTAAGAAAATGCCATTTGTCTCTCAGATATGCACCCCCAAAATAAAATGACCCTTCCAGACCTCAATTACCTGTTTTAGAAAATTATGAGTCAGTTTTCTCACTTGAAATTACACTACAATTGTTTTAGAGTTTTTCAGTTCTCATAAGTGGTATACTTTAAAATGATGTACAGAGTCGAACCTAGTGTTAACTCAAACATAAGCAACTAATATTTTTTTCCTTAGTGAAAGCAGTACAGTTTATATTACCAATTTTGGGGACAGAGCCCAGAAAATGCTACCCTACAACATGGCATTTGGACATTTGAGAAAACAGGTGAGCCGGGCAGTGGTGGCGCACGCCTTTAATCCCAGCACTTGGGAGGCAGAGGCAGGCGGATTTCTGAGTTCGAGGCCAGCCTGGTCTACAGAATGAGTTCCAGGAAAGCCAGGGCTACACAAACGGAAAACCAGAGAGAGAGAGAGAGAGAGAGAGAGAGAGAGAGAGAGAGAGAGAGAAAACAGGTGAAGCCCAGAGTCACCCTCTGCCTTCTGCCCTGTTCCTGGACCAGGTTGCAAAAGTTCGGAAAGATTTTCACCCAGTTTGTAAAGTGGCATCAGGTCTGTCATTCAGCAGTTTGTTCCCTCCCTGCTTTGGCACACAGAGAACATAAAGAAGTGTGCCTTACTAATTGTCCCAGCTGATATCATTTCAAACATACTTCTTTGTGTATTATCAGTTTTTTTTTTTTCAGCAAATCTGGCTTAAAAATAGGCACATTTACTACTTCTTGATAATCTCATAAAAAGTAATTTTGTATACATTTTTTTTTTTTACTAGAGCAGCTTAGTCTTAAACCTAGCAAAATGTGAAGATATTTTTCTTCTTTTATAAAGACACTTGGTGAATTCTTTTAAATCTTAGGATAGTAAACATACAAAGAACTCTAGACCAAATAATTTCAATCAGTTCATTAAACATTTAAATAGGATCTACTTTAGGACTGAAGTGTGATTATTGACTCTCTATTTTACTGTTGCTCTTATCAGGAATGGTTAAGGGATTGCCTAGCTGGTAATTTATACCAATAGTGTAAAAACATCATTCATTTGCTTAAGATGTCTGTAATTTCCAGAGTAAAGTCATTGGATCAGAGTGAGCCGGGTTGGCAAAGGGATGAGGGACTGTTGAGAATGAGCTGCTTTGTAGCAGTTGTCAATTTTTTTGACATAAATGCTTTCTCATGGATGACTCCAGGCTACCAACACAACAGGTATGAGCATGTGACCCAGTTTACCCCGGATTAAATCTCAACCCTTCTACATGAGTTCTGTTATGTGGGGGGATTTATTTAAATGCTTTCTGTTTGTGGTGATAGGTCATGGGTTTATTAGAGTTTGCTCCTGTGTGTGCTTGTGCTGTGTGTGTGTGTCTGTGTTTGAGCTGGGTGTATGTATGTGTGTGACTGTGTTTATGCTGTGCTGTGTATGTTTGTGCTGTGTGTGTGTGTGTGTGTGTATGTGTTCTTGTGCTTTGTGTGCTTCTGTTTTGTGTCTGTGTTTATGCTGTATGTATACGTGTTGTGCTGTGTGTGTGTCTGTATTGTGTGTATATGTGTGTGTGTTTCTGCTGTGCTGTGTGTGTATGTGTTTGTGTGTGTCTGTATTTTCACAGTGCTATGTGTGTGTGTATATGTTTGTCCTGTGTGTGTGTTTGTGTGTCTATACAGTGTGTATGTGTGTCTTTGTGTTTCTGTTGTGCTGTGCGTATAGGTGTCTGTGCTGTGTGTGTGTGTGTCTGTTTATGTGTCTGTGTTTGTGCTGTGTGTGTATGTGTATGTCTGTGTTTGTGCTGTGCTGTGTGGGTTTGTGTGTGTGTTGTATAGGTACACATGGGTATACTTCCCCATGCATACATATATGGACTCCAATGACTGACATTGCGTCTCCTGTCCACTATCTATAACTTTTATATAAGTGTTTGTGGCCCAAGTTCAAGTCCAAATCTTTACTCACTGAGAAAGTGTCACCTTTGTCCTACAGTTTAGTTTTGAGTTATCTGAAAAGTAAATTCTTCTTTTAGAAAAAACAAAGTTCATTTTTTATTCTGAGGAATTACTCAATTATTATTCTCTGGGTTTTTTCTTTAAATATGCTTGAATTTCCATTATAAGATGGTTGAAAAGCAATATTATAGAAGAGGACAAAAACTGGATAAAGATTAAACATATTATTAATTTTTTCTATCTTTTATCATTTGAATTTTATTTATAATTCTTGTTAGTTTTCATTTACCAATACAGAAATCAATTTTATATAAGGAATTCAAGGAAAAAATGTTTGGTAGAAAAGCATTTTCAATAACAAGTTATCATATCTAAAATAAAAGGTTCATCTTTATTAGAAAACTATAGACATTTTTAAAAAATATGTTGCATTTTAGATAATGTTCATCAAATTCTCCTGTGAATTACCAACTGTGACTTAAAAATATAACACTGAGAATATATTCCTATGATATTATTACTTTTTTGGCAACAAAAGAGAAACATTAATATAGTATCATTATTTTAGACTTAATGTAAAATCTTCAACTTTCAAAAGAGAAAATAATATTAATGTCTAAAACCAAAAATATACTGAAAGAAATTGCGTTAGCTATCTTTAAAATATGATACAAAGGTACAGTAATGAAAATTAAAAAAAAACAGACATACAGATCACCTGAATTGATTGAAAATTTAGAAATATTCTTGCATCTGTAGTCTGTTGAATTTCAAAAAAAATGTCTGGAATATATTGTAGAGAAGATGTATAAGGTTTTCAGTAAATGATGCATTAAAATCAGTTATTCTGTCAAGAAGACTAAAGCTAGATCCTTATCTCTCATGGTTTACCATGCCAAGTAAATATGGTTTAATGTAATACATATATTATCGTAAATCATTAAGAAATAAAAACATGTAGAAAGTTCTCCAGACATTTGAATGGGTAGAATTTTGGCAGAAGTGGACCACAAAACACAGGCCAAAATCATAAAAATAAACAAGTGTGATTATGTCATACAAAGAGATTTCTGTAAACAACGAAAACAATCATTTGAGTGCAAACTGAAGATATTTCTGACAAGTTGTTAAGATCTAGAATAAAAAAGAATTAAAAAATGTAACCCCCAATAACTTAATTTAAAAAGCATGTAATAGACCAAAGTGGATATTTCTTAAAAGAAGACAGATATATGACCAGTACGTTGTGCAAAAACCCTTCAAGCCTTCAACTTTGCAAAGACCAGGGAAGTTAAAAACAAAATCACAATGGGGTGTCATCTCACTGCAATGACCATTATCAAAGCAACAAAAGAGGAATTTTGTCAAAATGTGAAGAAAAATGGAAATCTTGTACCTTGATGTTGAGATTGAAAAGTTAGTATTAATAACAACCATTGTGGGGAACAGTGGAGATTTATACTTAGATTATCGTATCCCACTGCAATCCCACTACAGGGTGCATATACAGACAAAATGAAATCTGTATATTAAAGAAACACTTTTGTCACCTCTGCTGGCTATTTCTAAGATGACAGACATAAATGAAAGTTATCTGAAAAGAAGAACCCTCAATTGAGTAAATGCTTCCATTAGATCCAATTGTAAGTCTCATTCTTAATGAACGATTAATAGGGGAGGGCTCAACCCATTGTGGGTGGGGCCATTCCTGGGTAGGAAATTCTGGTTTCTATAAGAAAGGAAGCTGAGCATGCCACTGGGAGCAAACCAATAAGCAGCAACCCTCCATGGTTTCTGCATGAGCTCTTGGTTCCAGGTTCTGGCACTGTTTGAGTTCATGTTCTGAATTCATTCAGTGATCAACTGCCCAAGTTGCTTTTGGTTATGATATATTGTCACAACAATGGTAACCCAAATTAAGTCATCAACCATATTTATAAAGACACAGTTTACAAGGGCTGAGAAATGGAAATGATCAAACTGTCTTACCTTTGAGGAATGGATACAGAAAATTTGGTATACACACACACAAAAAAAATGATTACTGTTCAGGTACATATGAGACATTCTGTCATTCGTGTCACCATTAATATAACTGAAAACCATTATGTTACATGAAAATAACTTAGCACAGAAAGGCAAGCACTTCAAGACCTCATTTATTTACAATGCAAACATTTGTTGATCACATAGCATTTGATAGTGTGGTGTTTTCCTTCACACAGTGACCCAACTGACTTCCAAGAAAGGTACTGCAGCATAGCGTGGTCTACAAGAGTACATTCCAGACTGCCACAGGAATTTGGAAGCGTGGGGCATGCATGCACACATGCATGCATGCTTGGCAACAGATAGTATAAGGGAATTTGTTGATCTCATAGCATTTGATAGTGTGTGGATACCAAAAGCTAGGAAGAACAGGGAGAGAAGGACTTATGGAAAAAGGCTGATAAATTGGTCAGAAGAAACAGTTGAAGAGACCAAAGATTTTGGTGTACTATTGTACATTTAGAAATAACATATGCAGCTAAGGCTAGGGGCATAAGACCATGATCCCATCTGTTTAAAAGGCTGAGACAAAAAGATTATGAGTTCAAGGCCAAAGGCTAAGGAATGACTTGTCTCAAAACACTAAACAATATAATGAGTGTTAAGGATACAGTACAGTTGAGTGCCTAACATGAGGCCTCAGATTCAAGTCCCGATATGGAAAGAAAGGTAGTCTTCAGATCATGACACTTTAGCATTTCCGATTTCTATGTTATAAACCAGTTCTAAGTAGGAAACCACATTTTACCTTTGTTTTACCTTCCCTGAAAAAATTAGTGTATATCTTGACAAACACTTTTAAAATTAATTATACATCTAAAATCCTATTTTCCAAAGAATATAGATAAAAAGAGTAAGAGGACTACAGCTGGTGTCAGACTACTCTGAAAACCTTAAATACAGAAGGTAGCCAAGAAGCTGCCCGGAGAGTTTCATTACAGAGCTGAGTCTCCGTACTTGAGGCATTCCTTCTGCTTAAAGTGACATGAGAACAGGAAGTTTAAGTGTACTAAATTACTTTAAGAGAAGAACAATGGAGCAACATAATATAGAAAGGATATCTTGGTTTGATCTTGCGCTTGGGTTTACATTAGAAAATATTTACTTATAACTAAATCTGGATAAGTGTCATTTATATAGAATTACCATATTTGCAAGTAAAAAGGTCATTTTTGCATAATAACTACACTTTAGCTTCAGAAACAGACTCTTGTCATTTAGAGATAGATCCTATGTGGATTTGCTGAGTTGCTTCTATATCCTGAATTGGGAGATAATCTCATCAGTTGAGGGTAGGTTTGATGAGACCAAGTGTATTTATACACTTCTTCCAATAAATAACTTTGTTTTGTGTCAATAATAATTTATTTGCTGGAAGAGATCCAAGACTTTGTGCTTACTATTTAAACTCATGATACTGTATTTAGCTCATTTTCTGCCTCTTGTCATTCTTTTGCTTGTCCCTCACATATCTGGCTTTGAAAAGCAACCAATGCCATTTCAGCCTGTCATCTGTTTATTAAATGTATTATCTCTACTAAAGATGAAACATTCTTTTAAAACAATTTATGGACTACTAGAAATGTAAAAGAAATCTGGCCATGTTGGGACATGCTTGTGATATCATGAACTGAGAGTCAAAGTTAGAAACGTTACCAAGAATTCAAGGCCAGATTTGGCTACAAGAATGAGGCTCTTCCAATAAGCAAACAGGATTCTAGCTGAGCTTAAGCGAGCCTGGAAATTATACTCAAGGATACCACTCCCTCCCTCCTACCACTGACAGCAAGAAATTTGGACAATAGGCCATTCATGAAGAAACCTGGAACATCTTACATTATTCTCATGGAAACAACAGACCCTATAAGCAACAAACAAAAACCACAGGATTATGGACAGGGGTTATAAAGCTGGTGGTTTTTGATACCTCCAACCCAAAATACATACAGACAAGTTTCATCTACAGAAAGCTCAAATTTGGGGAATTTGTTACAGCATCCTGACAGATTTGGAGTAGGATAAGCAAAAGCCAAACTCATATGGTCAGGACTTCTACATTTTCTCAGTCTCACTCACATATAGGCCTACACAAAATAAGTGTCAAAAATCACCAGAGATTGAACTGCCTTGAGACCATTGATACAGACAGAAGGAAAAAAAAAAAAGAATAACAGAAAATGAAGAAATTAAATGAACAAACTTGCCTAAACTTTTGAGAACTGTGGAATCTATGGGGTAAGTGTCAGAGCTTACGTAAAGTCTAAAGGCTTAGATTGCTCAATGAAATAGACAAGAATTTCTTGAATATAAAATGTGAAATGCACAACCTCTTAAATCACAAACAATAGCAGAACTCTATTCTATCAATAATAACCTAAATTAACATATTACATACTAATAAATAAACAGCTTGAACAAGTAGGCATAGGTATTTTCATATTTGATGAAATAAATGGTGTCTTAACCCTGGATGGTTTCCCTCAGAAGAATTAAACTAGATTCATGCCTCTCACCTGATTAAGCTAATCAACTTAAATGACCAAAAAGAAGAATTTAAAATTTAGTATACTCGAAACATGAGGAAACATTTCTAAATACAGATATAGGGTAGTACTCTCTGCAACACAAAAACAGTGCCAAGTACTGACTGATAGAATTACATGAAATTAAAAGGCTTCTGCCCATCAAAGGAAATCAGCAGCAGAAAGAACAGAGAGACAGAAAGATGAGAAAAAAACACATTCTCCAGATTTATTTCCGACACACAGTTATTGCCTAAATATACTAAGAGGTAGAAGAGTCAAAATAAATGAACATCAATAAACAACTTCCAGTAAGTAGACTAGTGAGCTAAAGAGATAGTCCTTAACAAAAAGCACAAATGTCTAACACATATTTGAAAGTGTTAAACATCTTTAACCAAGATCATCATGAAAATTAACACCATATTGAGCTTCTAGAATGACTTTTAGCAAGAAAATAAATGAGGAGCCCTTATTAACAGCTGACAAAAGTATACGCTTGTACAGTCATTATAAAAAACGGTACAGAGACTTCTCAAAAATCTAAAAGTAAAAGTGCTATAAAACAAAGCTATTCCACTTCTATAACTAAAGACTCCAAATGCTACCAAAGAGAGTTTTACACATCTGTGTTTCCTGGCATTAAAATTACAACAGTAAGGACTCTCCATAGAAGTCTACCAAATAATGGCTTTGGATCAGTGGTAGAATACTAACCTAGCAATCACCAAGTCCACAAAAATCTAAATAAATCGCAACCAATCGGAACACAGATAATATAATTGTACTATAAATATACAATGAACTTTTTTTAAGTTCAAAGATAACTAAAATTATAAAATCTTCTGGATTATGAATGGATCTGTGCTTTAGTTAGGGTTTCATTGCTATGAAGAGATCTCAAGTCTAAGGCAACTCTTATAAAGGCAAACATTTAATATGGACTGGCTTATAGATTCAGAAGTTTAGTACATTGTCATCTTGATGGGAAGCATTGTATTATATGGGCAAAGTTGGTACTGGAGAAGTCAAAAGTTCTACATCATGATCTGAAGGAGGAGTCTCTATTATACAGGCAGTCAGGAGGGGACCTCTGCTATACTGGTCAGAGACTGAGCATAGGAGCATTAAAGTGACACACTTTCTCCAACAAGTCCACACCTACTCCAGAAAGGCCACACTATTGTATTATTACCTGAGCCAAGCATATTCAAACTACCATAATCTGGATTCATTTTATTAAATGTAGAAACCCATATTCAGAAAGACGTCTTACACATTATTGATTATAGGTGGTGAATTACAGTTTTTAATGTTATGTATTTGAATTTATGTCTATGTGACAGTGGGTATACGTAATGTTACTAGAAAGGGGACTATGAGAGGGAAAAATGGGGTAGCTGGATAGGAGAATATGCTGGCCATTTTTATCAATTCAAGCAAACTAGAGTAGATAGAAATTCAATTGAAGAATTGCCCTCATATAACTGGAAGTTTTTCTACCCATCCTCTTTGATTTCAAAAATAATGATTTCTGAATTATATATGAATAAATGCTTTAGGCCATGAGCCCAGACCTGTTCCTCAACTAGCTCTTAACAACCATTTGTTGAGATATAGAACCTTTATATTCTATTCTGAGTGTCATATGGCTTGTTACTTCATGTGTCTGTCTTCCTCAGAGTTCCCAGGCAAATCTTCTCCCATGCCTCCCATTTCTATCTTAGAAATATTTTCTCTAGGCAGGAATTCACCATATATTTTTTGCCTAAACTCATAGGCCAATAGCCTTTTATTGGCAGGCAAAGCTTCCACATATTGCCCAAAAGATTCTATATGCTCATCAGACTGGCCAAATTGATGATAGAAGTGGGAGGCTCTGCTTACTGTGGCAGTTCCACCTCTGAGCAGGTGCTTCTGGATTATGTAGAAAACCAGGAGGGGAAGCATACATAGGAATGTAACCAGTCGCATGCCTCTGCCATTTATGCTTCAGTTTTCCAGGTTCCTAACTTAAACTCCTGCCCTGACTTCACTCTGGTTTCTCTTGCCAAATGGAAATTGTGAGATGAAAGGATCCCCTTCCTTGCTTACCTGGTTGGTTTTGAACAGTAATTTTTTACAGCAACAAAGAAGCAAACTAGTTTTTCTAGAGGGGTAATCAAATATGTGCGATATAAAAGTAGAAAGGAGATTGGGGTTAGTAGAAGAGGAAGGTCAAAGCAGGATTCTTGGGAATTAGTTCTAATACTTTGTCTTAATTTAGCTCCCCAAATCACATGGGAATTTATATGTCCAGATGTTGAGGGTCCCTGTCCTCAGTTGCCTTTTTATTGATCAATAAAGAGCCAGTGGCTGAGGGATGGACAGAGAGAAACAGACTGGACTCTTAGGATTCTGGGGCAAGAAATTCAGGGTAGGTGATGAAGGATTCTGCCATGAGAGGGGTGTAGGAACTACCACACATTGGGAAGAAGCAAGAAGATCAGAGTTAAGAGCCTGCATACATGTAAAAATTAGGGAAAGTGGCCCCAGTGGCCACTCCTGTCATTAGGTCTGTGGTAGCAGATATAAAATATAATTTAGCAAGAATTAATTCAAGAATACTGGAGGGGAGTGTGTGCTAGCTTTAGAGAGATTTGAAAATGCCCAACCATTGAGCTAGTCTAGGCATATCAAAATACAAAGTTTGTGTGTGTGTGTGTGTGTGTGTGTGTGTGTGTGTGTGTGTCTTTTCATTCATGAATACAGAGAACTCTGGCAGGTGATAAAAAAATATCCTATTACTTTTTCTAATTTGATTTATGCAGTTCCCCCCGCCGCCTTTTTGCAGAGATTAACATCATACTAAGGACTGAAGGTTGAAAATACACTGTATTTTGTTTTCTACTCAAATTGATTTATGCTAAAGGATCTCACTCATTCTTCAAATGTTCAGGATGAGTGTTTCATCTTGTCTTGATATCTTCCTATTATTTTCCTCTAACCTCTGATGCATGCTCAACTGTAAACAAACTACAGAATCTCTCATTTTCTCTGTCATGGAAAGGTCTGGTTCCTGGTATAAGAAGCTCCTGTAAGAACAAATCACTCATGGAGGACCCTACTAGAGATTATACTGCACCTCCGGGCTTTGTGTCTGTGTTCTTGTTTACTATACATGTGTTATTTTGTGCTAAACCTTCCCCAGGCACCCTGTCTTAATGCTCAAACCTCTGACAAAAAGCAAGTTTCTTTCATGATGCCTATAAAATTTTACTGATGGGTTTTTGTCAAGCACTTATCACACAGCCCGGCAGCTGTCATTGCTGTTCATCTTTCTGACTCATGGGACAGTGGGTTCCCCATCAAAACTCAAGCATGCCTTACCTTACCTTCAGCTTTCTGTTTCTCACTGTGTGGAGGAGAATACGTATGTCACCTCTCTTGTCTCCTTCTGCTTCCTCTCCTAGCCCACATTTTTCTCTTGAACTTCTTCCAGGGAAGAGTTTAATGTAATCCCTGATCATGGAAGACAATTCCCAACCTGCTACAGTTGGAGAAAGCCTGAAAAGAGCTGCATTGATTGGTAATTTCCAACTTTCTGGGTATTATCCAGAAGGCAGTGCTTGATATCCTCCTTTGATTGTGCTACTGAATGCACAGTCTAATAACTGGAAAGGTCTTGTTACTAGAAGAAGTAAAAAGAATATAAGAACACTCATTTATTTTATTTTATTTTTTTAAAAAATCAGTTCTGTTAAGAAACCCCATCTTGTTCTAGACCTTTCATTGTAGCATCTCAATAGGAAGAAGAAAAGGGTTTAAATAGCCTTATAATACCCTTTCTTCCTAGATCCTTATGATATAGGACAGACACCTTACTTATAAAATGCATATAATTTTTTCAAAGCTAGAGGTATAGGTAGTAATAAAACTTTTCCTTTTTGATAATTATACCTTTTCTCCCTTTAAAAGCTTCCAATAGCAGCTACACATTCTACCCAACATCACAAACCCACTTACCCTAGAAACAGGAGATCTGATTCATGTATACTTTTATTGATTCATCAGCTACTCTTTGAACGGCTACTATCTCCTCATTATAGTAAAAGATATCAAACTGTAAAAGCCACAGGAGAGTTAATTCTTCTTTGTAAATGCTCAAATAAAATAGTTTGACACATTTATATCTTATGAACATCCAAGTGGCTTATTGGGTTTTCTTTAAGTAAGTCAACAAAATCAACTATGTATTCCTAGTGGTTTCATGTTCCTTCAATTTTTAGATCTTCTTTGGAAGTCAAGATTAAAAAACAATATAGATATTTTAAAAGATGGTACTTGGCCAGAAATATATATTCTTATATTAAAATTGGACCTGGAGATAGAATCCACTTGGGAAACTGCCTCTACTCCCCAGTTGCCAAAGGATCCTCACAGCAGGAATGTAACCCCCGTGAGAGGTATATTGAGTAAGTGTGAATGAACCCAATGGGGGTTAACGTGAAACAGCTGTGTGATTTGGGAGCCAAACTTTGATGTAAAAAATAAATTAATGGGACAGTAAACATAGTGGTGAAGAAATTGAAGCTGAAACATGTTAGCAGGCTAGGTTTCAGTCAGTGTTGAATACTGAGCATATTTCAATGTATGCACAAGAAAATGACTCTCTATGTCAGCAGCAACTTGGGGTGTGGCTTTGTCCCACTCCAGGAAAAAAAATGGGTCATAACTTTTCTTGTTCTTTCATTCTCTCCTGTACTTATTTCACTTTTGCTTCTTTTTTTCCTTCATGTCACATTGTCATCTCATCTGTCATTATACACACATACATACATACATACATACATATATATATATATATATATATATATATATATATATATATATATGGTCTTTATTTTCTTGACACTGTCTTACTATGGAGTTCAGTCTGACTTAGAAATCATGACTCTCCTGCCTCTACCACAAATGTACAATTATAGATGTATTCCACCACACTCTGCTCATGTTTCATTTATTATTTTAGATTTCTTTTTTTTGGAGTACTCATTATATTTACTTCCCAAATCCTCCCAGTTCAACCCCCAAGTCTCAAGCAACTGAATTTCATATCCTCTCTCCATTATCAAAACTTTTAGTCCAGTTTGTGCTATATACTGCTAATCGTAGTCAGCTTATCACTCTGACTCTTGATTTCTCAGTTGTCATCAATTGCCAATATTAACTCGGATTAATAGAAGTCCTATTTTGTATCCTCCACCACACAGGTAATATTGTCATCTGGACTGAGCTTGTGTTGACTTTGCAGATACTATTAACATCACGGTGAGTTTATTTTGATAATTCCCTGTTGTGTCTAGGAAACAGTTTTTCCTTGTAACAGGCTCTCTTTTGATGAACTCTATTATGGGAAGGGCTGTGATATAGACACTCTATTTAGGATTGAGTGTTACTTATTCTCTAACTGTGAATATCAACGATTTGTGGATCTCTATGTTAGTTGCTACTTACAGCGAGTGAAGCATCTCTGATGAAGTTTGAGAAATGTACTACTGTATGAGAGTAGCAGTAAGTCAGTAGTTGTCTTTATGTCTAATTAAAATAATATTACACAGTATGTTATCCCTAGAGTCTATGACCTGTTTTGCTGTAGTTTCTTGGCCCCAATAATGATACCTATAGGTTTCATTTTTTTAGAGTAGGCCTTAAAACTAATAAAAATGGGCCCTAATTTTCAGGGTACCATTGCATTAGTGAGCAAGACAGTTGCCGAGACAGTGGTTATTGTAGTGCACGCATCACAGTTGAGTAAGATAAATGTATCCTTCCAACACTGTGAATTCTAATCAGTAGGATTGAAGCTTCCAGGTCCTTTCCCGTGTGATTTCTCGTGTTTTATTGCTGAGGTATGTGACACATTCAGTAATAGGGGCTTTATTGTCAATTTCTGAGGAATAACCAAAAGTCATGGCAACAGCCTGAGCTGTGCGGGATTTATGTAAACTCACTGGCCAACAACTGCAAAACATTTGCTGATTTCTGCCAATGGAGATTTGTATTGCTAACATCGGAGTTTGCTAAGAGTATTGTCCCTCCATTGTAGGGTAATTCTATTGCAACTCTTTTACATGTATATATTTTTCTAGATGGGTATTGATAACATATCTGGGTCTAAAGTTTGGTATTTCAAGTAATTGAGCAATGTGAAATGAGAGGAAAACACTGATCTTACCATTGCTGAGACCTGATGGGGCAGCCATGTATATGTTTACCTTGGTAGAAAGGTGATCTGTCATGATCCAGTATTGCAACTATGCCTAGTTGACCAAGTATTTCTTTGTGACAAATTCATTTTCCGAAAGAAGGGTTTCTATTTTCTATTGTCTGAGAAAGTATGATGAATTGTTTTTGTTTGTTTGTTTTGTTTTATTTGTTTTTTTATCTTCTTGCATAATTTCCCTTTATCAATCCCTCACTAGCTTCCATTAGTCACTATTTTTGCTGCACATAGTGCAGGAAAGAATGCCATCTAGAATAGCTTATTATACATTTCACTAATGACTAGCAGAAAGGATCCTGAATGCTCCAATCACTATGCACTTAGGCAATGGTAACATTAATCATCTGAATAGATTGCTTCTTTCTATGCATATTCTGAGTTTCACAACTGAGCCTCAGAAATATATATACCTGTCATGTTAACCAACTTTTAAAACAGAATTTAAAAATATGGAAATGCATAAAACTTATAAATGGAAGATATAAATTTCGAAGGAGGTGTGATAGAGATTTGGAGATAGTTTTAGGAAAGAGAGGAGTTGATATGATCAAGGAATAGTGTATACATGCATACATATATACAAATTTTTGAGGAATGATTAAAATTAAAAATTGAAATATTAGCAACTCTGATTTGCTATATACAGCACATATCTATCAAACTAGCACATTACACCTCATGAATATAGACAATTATACTGGTAACACTTTGCAGCATTAATATAAATCTTAAAGGGAGAATAATATAAATTTATATCACTTTTAATTTAGAATGTTTTAGTTGTTTCAAAATTTTATTATAAACTTACTAAATGGTATTATAATCTTAATTTTAAAGCTGTTAAAATTAAGAATAAGAAAAATAGAAATTAAGAAATAATTTAGAATTGTATATCACCGTGATGGATATGAGCATGTATGTATTCCTGTACTTTGGATCCTGTGTATGTCTGTATCCGTGTGTTATATCCCTACATGTATCTCTTTGGCCTTCTGTAATAGAAAATAATTGAGAAGGAAAGAAAACTGGGATACTTTGAGCAGAAGAAAAGAAGCCTAATGCAAATTATGTGCACGGTTTAAAAGTAAATATCAAATAAACATCAGAATCACTATAGAGGTTTACCAACCCCCGTTATGTCAGGATTTCCCAAGCCATGGTCCCAATTTTTACTCATCTTTTGAGTTTCCATTAATCAGAAAACTACATGACAGATTTGCTTCTCTCTGTCTCTCCTGACAAATTAAGACAGTTCTCAACGAGACAGTAATGGCAGTTCCTCACAATTATTCTAAAAATAGGCAGGGAAGAATCCTCTCCAGAAACTGCCTTGTCATCCTAATGCAATTATGTAACTGTCTAATCAGTCTGTCAGTTCAGTGGCTGGTAGGCAGGAGAAAATTAATGTTGCCAACCTGAAAGACCAACATCTAGAGACAACTGATCAACCCCCGATTCTGCAATAAATCAGTTTATTCACCATTCACCTCTGGGCCAGTAATAACTTAAAAGACACGAGCTAGTCAACAATTTCATATTTACCAAGTTCATTGTAATGTCCAAAAGTTTTTGCAGCCAAATATTGGCTGAATACTTGAATGGTCTGTCTTGGAAATGAGGGATGGATGAAATGTCCTGTGTTATCGACAGTGAGATGATTTTCCTTTATTAATAATGTTCCTCTTCATGACCCTTTGCACTGTTCATTAATATCTGTACATCTACG
This sequence comes from Grammomys surdaster, assembly GCF_004785775.1. Lineage (NCBI taxonomy): Eukaryota > Metazoa > Chordata > Mammalia > Rodentia > Muridae > Grammomys > Grammomys surdaster. The sequence continues at coordinate 5,299,048 of NW_021604646.1, read as the reverse complement.
TAGATACTTTTAATTTTTTATTAAGTGGAAGAAATAAAATATATCACTATAAATTTAAAACTGATAGGATTTGAAAGCTGTTAAGTGCCTGAAAAAGTGATACTATTTTTACTTAAATTTTATCAGCATGAATGAATTATATACAGAAAATAATTGGAAGGATATGCATCCAGAATATTCTACAGTATTCTGAGCAGTGCAGTAGAATTAGTTTTAATTATAATTTTTAGCATATAGCACTTTCTAATTAAAATCTAAATAATAATGAAATTATTATTTTAATGACACAGACTTGGCATCAGTCAGGTCTAAACAAGAGTTATAGTCTGCCATTAAGTTCTGAGTGACCATAGGAGGCAATTTAACTTCTTTATTGCTTAATATTATATATGGTTTATATATAAAATTGGTTGTATGTTAGCTTCAGTTCTAAAAATGTGCTATGAGCAACTTCGGGAGAAAACAATGGGATAGAATTGGGCATTATGTAAGTTACCTGTTTTCTTACTACTCTCAACAAACGTTATGTGAGTGCAGGCGCGCACACACACATGCACACACACAAACACACCATCCTTAATCCTAATACTTTTCCTTTAAAGGTACTATATGTATCTAATTGGATTGAATGATAATATTTTGCCAAGTTTGCCTTTTACTTTAGGCTACTTTCTTCTCTTAGGGAGCTAGTTTCAGATTCCTGAATGGCACGTTAAAGCAGGGGCTGTGAATCATGTTGTCGTTGACACGATTGAAAGAGACACGGCTAATTAAGTCAGACTTAGGAATGGCAGCCTGCTGAAAGTGGTACGTTCCTTAGTAACGTCATGCAAACTGACAAAGTTGTTTGAAAATATATTTCTGTGCATATATATATATATATGCATGTAGCAAGAATTAATGTCAAGATGGGTGTGAATTTTTTAAAGAGTAAGAAAGATTATATGGGTAGTTTGGAGATAAGAAAGAGAAAGGGAAAGGATGTAATTATAAAATATTCAAATATAAAAAAAAAACAGAAAAAGAACTGCACTTTTATGTTTTTCATGGGTGAAGCCCTGGGTAACATTTTGCATTTTACCCCACAAATGTAGGCCATGGAACCTAGTGCACAAGTCCTCTAAAGTTTTTGCGACTTTAAACACTAAAATATACTCCATGCAAATAATGCAAACAAAAATTATAAATGTGAAGAAAAAGACGTTCTGCCCCAAATTTTAGCACTAGGATGTCTATGATAAATATCAGTGGTCATTTCTGGGTATGCTTGTTAATGCCAGAGAGAAGTAGTTGGAGGGTTTAGAGAGAAGGTATTAGAAGGACTGGGGGAAGAGGAGGAAAGAGTGATTGGAAATAATAATAATAATAATAATGATGATGATGATGATAAATAAGCAGGCTACTCTAAAGACTGTATAAACCTTGTAGAACCTTGGGCATCAAGTTGGACATAAGGATACCTGGTCTCTAGTCCTACATCCTTCTCTGATGTTAAGTGCCTATTAATTATGGGCTGATCTGTTATTACTATAAAGTATTATAAAGTTCTATGGTCAGTTATAATCTTGTTTTGTGCCCTGGAAACATATTTCTTCTGTAACATAAAAAAGATAAAACCAGTAATGAAGGGCTATTTTCTATCAGATCCTAAAACAGAAAAGAATTTGTTTTTAAACTACTTATAACTCTAAACAGACATTCACTTTCAGGTCCAAGCTATTTTCTTATTAATCATTCCATTCATTTGCATCTCAAATGATATACAATTTCCTGGTTACCCCCTCTAGCAACCCGCCCCCAATACCATAATATCCCATTTCCCGTTTACCCTTCCACTAACCCCCTATCCCACATCTACCCTGCCCTCTCCTCTGCCTGTTTGAGGGTGCACCTCTACCCACTCACACTCTCCCGCCCCCACCGATCCAGCATCCTCTTACTCTGGGGCATCAAACCACCAAACCTCCCCTGGACCAAGGGCCTCCTCTTCCATCGCTGTTGGACAAAGCCATCCTCTGCTACATATGTATCTGGAGCCATGGTACACTCCTTCGTTAGTGGTATAGACTTTGGGAGAAATGGGTAGTCAGGCCAGCCTATATTGTTCTTCCAGTGGGGTTGCAAATCCCCTCAGCTCCTCCAGTACTGCCAGCTCTCCCACCAGGTTCCCTGAGTTCAGTCTGATGGTTGGCTCCAATCACGCACCTCTGCATTGGTCAGTTGCTGGCCAGACCTGCCAAGAAATAGCCACACTTGGTTCCTGTCGGAAAGAACCGTTTGACCAAGGCAACAGTGTTGAGTTTGATGTCTGCAGACATGATTTATCTTCAGGTGGGACCATCCCTGGTAGGCCCTTCCTCCAGTCTCTGTTCCATTTTTTTTTTTGTCTATGTTCTTCCTTTGGACAGGACCATTTCTGGGTTAAAAATATTCGAGATGAGTGGGTGACCCCATTCCTTGACCAGGGGCCACTCCTATCCATTAGTCTCCAAAGGTTCTGTCTCCCCCTTCTCTGTGCGTTAAGGCTAAAAAGACAATCTCTTTGGGTCCTGAGAGCCTCACGTTTCTCTGGTGTCTGGGACCCTCCAGTGGCTATCTCCAGTTCCTCATCACCCCTCCTACCTATTTCTATTCGATTTCCTGACCCTCTGTACCTCTCTTACATGTCCTCCAATTTCTGATACTTGCCATTCCTTTCTCCCTCCCTTGTCCCCATCTCCTTCGACCTCCCAAATCGTCCTGTTTGCCCCTCAAAGCAGGACTGAAGCATCTCAAGCTAATCTTTATGCATCCTTTTCAATGCTATGTTGTGAATTTAAATCCACAACAGACATTTTTTGCTTGATGGGTAATTCAGGGATAACAAAGAAAGAATAGTTTCAGCATAAAATTTATATTTTACCATATTGTCTGGTACCTATATAACTGTATATAACCTATTGGGTCATGATTTAGAAGGGAAATTCTACACTTTTGTGTCAATTATTTCTGATTCTGTGATCAAAACAGAAAGCATGGAAGAATGTGGCTTACTCTTTTGCTTCAGTTTGTGCTTAACTTTCTTAAGTATTCCATGAGCACCTGCCAATGGAATAGCTTTTGTTTGTTTGTTCGTTCATTTCTTTCGTGTTTGTTTGTTTTCTGCATTAACTGCATTAGCCTCAATTCCAGAGGCAGATTACTGAGACTGTAGTATATACGTATGTGTATGTATGTATGTATACATGTATAGGAGCATTTGCACACATGTGTGCTATGCCAACCACAGGCTGGGTCCTCTTACCTCATTTAACGTTTGAGATAATTCCCCACATGCGTGCCCATAAGCTGTGAAATCCCATAGTTTAGGTTTCCTCTCAGAAAACTCTAGGTTTTCCGACATTGACAATAAATGTTAATCATGTCAGTGTCAATAAAGTTGAGTACAAAGTGTAGGCATGCAAGGCTACTTTTGAAATAGAAACAATATAAACATTAAACAGTGCATTCTTAGCTCTCAGTCTACACATGTAGGTAGAAAACTTGCTGATATTTAATTTCAGTATTAAGATTTAATTCACAGACCTTTGGAAAAAGGTTTTGACAGAATTAAGAAATATGTAGAAGGAATTATTAATTTCATAACATGATTTAAGACATAGAAGGCGATTCCCAATGCATGCTTTCTTTAATTCTTGTCTTGAGAGAGGATGAAGAAGAGATAGCTGGGGCCCCGTGTTCTCACTGAAGCCAATATCACTGAAGGTTCAAGTCTGATGAGTGACAAGTCCTTGATTGACATTGAATATTAAAAGACAATGACTCTTTCAGTTCACATCCCAAGCATTCTTTCCATGCTCAGTTTTCTCCCTAACTTTCGTTTCTTTTTTTTTTTTTTTAAACTGGTAGTCTCATGAATACATTATTTAAAAGCCATGGGATTTTTAGCAGCCTCCTGATAATCTATCACCTGGGGATAAAGCAGGAAAAAATGCATGAGTTTACGCTGGGGAAACTCCAAGGGCAGATAAAAGATTTACCTTTTATTTCCTTTGTCCACAAATAAAATTGCTGCATTTAGGATGCAGCAATTTTCCTGTTGAAAATCTTTTGGGAAAGTGTATGTGATGTGAAATTCTTATGAATAATAAAATATATACCAAAGCTTCCATTAATTATTCCATTTCCCCTATGATTAATGCTGATATATATATATGTGTGTGTGTGTGTGTGTGTGTGTGTGTATGCTGTTGTTCAAGATCTGACCATTACTGCATTTGTCTCCTAATTAAACTTGACTTTACCTTCAGTGGAAATGTATCAAAACACTTCCTCATGTACTAAAGAATATATTTGAATGTAATGTACAACTGACTTTTTCTTCCAGTTCTATTTAAGCATATTGTTGAAAATTTATTGAACCCCATTTGTCAGTGAGAATTACTCTCTGAAGTGTCTTTTATTAAGATGCTTACCTGTACATGCATGGGTATCTGAGTTTGGTCTCCAGTGCCTGTTTGAAAATGTCAAATATTATGGTGTGGGTTTATATTATGAATGTTAGGATATTGGAGACAGGGAGTAGTCTTGTTTAAATGTGGAGCTGAGTGGGGAGATCTTGTCTCAAGGACGTGGACAATGACTCTCATATGTGAGGTTGTCCTCCAGCCTCCACTATATATATATATATATATATATATATATATATATATATATATATATACATATTTAGTGGTGAACATGCATGCATATGCACAATATGCACACACTGAAATTTAAAATACTTGTTTTTTTAGTTCCAGTGACCCACTCATCTGTGATAATTTGTATTAAATTTATGCCTCAATCAACTTGTTCTTCTTTCTTCTTACGTTCCTTAGATATTGATCCTGCATCTTTCTTTCCCTGGGTTCCCTAACAACTCCTCTTCCCATCTATTCCTTGTGTAGATAATGGTTCTAATGCCTACATTATGAAAGGTCTCGTGATTTAGCATTACTTTATAACACATACTGTTTTATCTATGCTAGCTATTTAAATATCTACATTATTATATTATATTATATTATATTATATTATATTATATTATATTATATTAATTATATTATATTAGTATTAGACACAACTGGGAAAGAAAGTTTAGAGTAATTGAGTGCTATCCCATTAGAAGACAGAAATCCACTAAAAGATTGAGACCTCTTTGTTAATGTGGTTATTTTTAAATGTGAGGGATCAAATAACTCAAATTTGAGGCATTCTCCTTCATGCAGTTTTCAAATCCTATGCAATAATGACCAAAATAAATCATATTCTTGTTTTCAAATAATATATTCCAGACAAATTTAAAAATTAAAAGGTTACAAACTGTCATAAATTAAAATGTAATGTCATAAGTATTCAAATAAGTTGTTAGAATGAAAGAAACCAAGGACAATAATTTTGAGGCATTTCTAAGAGTTATTCTTTAAGGAAAAAAATGGGTTCATTGTATAAATTCAGTAATAAAATTTCTATGCCTAGAAACAATGTAGGCTGAAGGGTATAACAAACCAAAAATTTCAAAACTTTGCCCCTGAGTTATGTTCTTTGTTCTGTGTCTAAGTTATTTTCCTATCTGCTCTAACTAAATTACTCTGTGGTCACACATCAGAAAACCAACACTAGTGGAGGTGGGTACACTTTTCTGGGACAGAGAACTTAATGCAATTTGGTAATGACCTTTTCCCCTCTGTTAAAAAAAAAAAAGCTGTCAACCATTATCAAAATGATTTCCTTAAGAGCCATTTAACAAGATTCATTAATTTAAAGAGATTAAAAACAGTCTTATTAAAGGACATTTTGACAGGAAAAGGAGTTATAATAGAAGCGGCAGAGCAGCAGTCTCCCCTCTTATCAAAGATGCTGCAGAGTTCTGAGCAAAGTCTTCATTCAAAGTGAAGTTCATGATCTGATTCCATTAATAGAAGTCTTCAAATGTAACAGAAAATAAAGTTTGTGGTAGTTCAGAATGCTAACAGTGCTACTCACTGGAACGCAAAGCATTCTGTGTCCTCCTGGCTGAATGCTTCTAAAAGAAATGTCAAGGGCAAAGATGGAAAGGCAAGCTCACACATCGGAGACAACATAAGAGCCATAAATACTCCAAACAAGGACAACTATTTTTCTTGACATTGGAATTGAACTCAGGCCCCTGCTTATGCCTGGGAAGCCCTCTACAACAGAGCTTCAACTCCAGATTTAGAACTAACTTTTAATTAACTACATAATATGTTTTCATTGCCGGCTACCTTGGGCGCAACAGCTGCTTAGTTAGAGGATTTTATTTCTAAGTTATACATAGCAAGGGTGTTGTACTGAAATTTGTTTGTTTTAAAACAATACTTATTCTATTATATAGGACACATGATAAGGATATGTGGTATATTAAAACAACTGTGTAAGAGAGGCAAAGCATGATTTTGCCATAGATACAAATGGAAATAAGCATAAGAAACAACAGAAATATACACACATTTATATTTACATAAAATGTAGAAATTAAGACGTGCAGAATTATGCACAATCATGCACACCTCTAGTTGGAGAGTTTAAGATGTATGGACATGCAATACCTTTCATAAATAGCTCACCACTAGTTAGAATATGGTAGAGGCTCTGTGTTTAATGGATCTTCTGGAAAACAGATGTTGATATTAGTGAAGAAAAAATTAAATTGGCAGGGGTTGTTGTTGAACATAATGTTTTCAGCAGATTACAAGGATGCCACATCTATGTTTTAACTTGAGAAAAGAAAGAAAAATGAATAAGAGATTAGATAGGGAGAATTTCAGCCTGCAATACAGGCTTGGAAATTTCTTGGGTATCCAAGCCATCAGGGACACAGCATTGATTCCAGGCCAGAAGTCACTGTTTGCCTTGGACTCCTGCGTTTTGGTAGAACAAGATCTTGACAAGGGATCCTGAAGATACTATCAGTGATAGACTGCTGGTCAGCAAATATACCATGTGCCTCCTCTTAAAGGGAGAGATTCATGAATTGAATACAATTTTTTAATAGAGCAGATACTTATAGTAAACCTTTGTTTTTTTGCAAAAACTAGAAATGAGCATAGTATGGCAGCACACATCTTTAGTCTCAGCATTTGGGAAGCAGAATCAGAAATAATTATGTGAGTTCACAGCTAGCCTGGATCAAAAAAGTTCGGGAATAGCCAGGTTAGGGCTACAAAGAGAAACCTTACCTTGAAAAACATAAAACAAACAAACAAACAAACAAACAAAGCTAAAATGTCATGGCCATGACTTTATGGACAATATTTTCCTATTGAGAGCTAGAGATGCTAGATGTCTTTACTGCCAAAGGTCTTTGCATCTTCCCTGGCTAAAATCAGGGATTCCAGAAGGAAGTTCCAGTTTCTCTGATCTCGCTTTGAGTAAATGAGCATCCCTGCTTGGAATGCATGCCTGTGGGTGTACCTTCTTGAAGAATACCTGAATATGTCATGGTTGAGCCAAGAGGGATGAATACTTCATATCCCTCCCAGTGTGTCATTACAGTTTCTGACATAAGTTTCATAGGAAACTCCTAGGAGGTATGTACAAAGCTCCACCCCAACCAAGAAGCTGTTTGTAATTGATTCCCTATGAGAAAAGAAAAAAAATAGCTTTCTCCAAGGAAGGACTTGCAGGAAAAAAAGGAATATTATAAAAATATGTTATATGAGAAATAATTTTAAATTAAGTAATTAAAAAGAAAAAGGTCTTAGAAGATAAGTCCATGATGTCACTTTTCTGTGCCCATCTGTTGCTGTGAGGGATCTCTGCCTGCTTTTTCATAAATTCCCATCTGTGAATCTATAATAAAGCTCTTTGGAAATCATCTTCCCATTTGATAGATGGTCAGGGTTTGAGTTCCTGGTTGTGGACACATTAGCTAATGGCCTAGGGTCTACCTATTCAACTTTTGTTATTTAAGTACCAAATCTCGTCCTCAGACTTCCTAAAGCCCACTTTGCCTACCTTATATTTAAAAACATTTGTTACTGTTCTGGTGTCATCTATGTACTATAGAATGACATTGCTTTTACAATTCCTGTGAGGTAGGTCTATGTATGACTTCTTCAAAATTAGGTTCCAATGTTATACATACACTAGATAGCAAACCATACATACTGAGTTAGTTGTGATAAAATACGGGTTTTTTCGTTCTCTACAACTTCCTGTGGTGAATGCTTCTTTGTGTTAATAAGGTAACTAACTAGCATGACATAACAGTCTTTAACTTTTGAAATGATATCACAATTACATTTCTTCCTTCTATTTCTTCCCTTCAAATACTCCTAAATAATCTTCCCACTCTCCTTCAAACTAATGACCTCATCTTTATTATTTGTTATTTTACACACACACATACACACACACACACACACACACACACACACACACTCCTGAATATAACCTCAGTCAATAAAATGTAACTTTTATGTATATTTTCAAGATAGACAATTTGGCAAGAAAAAAAAATCAGTTAATATATTCTTTCATGAGAAAGATCATCTTTTCTGTTCCCAAATTTTTTCTGTGGCCTATACTTCTTTGTTTAAGGTTGAAGCCTCAGGGATCTTTTTTCCTGTTCAATTTGGCACATCTATCTGGTGTCATCCTGTCTTTGCTCTTGTTTTAACAGTCATGTTGATGGGATTTAATGGATGTAGCATCTGACAATACAAGGAGATTCCCTGATCATCTGACTCTTACAATCATTCCGCCCTGCTTTTCTGCAATGTTCACTGAAACTTAGGTATGCAGCTATTTTGTAGATATATCTATTGAGACTAGGTTCCACAATGTTACGTTTTGATTGGTTGTGGTCTCCATTATTTGTTTCACCTCTCACTGCAAATTTATTTGTTTATAACTTTGTAATACAGAAAAAAAATGTATGTGTATCTTGTCTCACTCATATCAAAACATATAGTGTCCCTGTTCAAGTAAAGAGCCTGAAAGTCAGTAGGAATAAGTAACTTACTGAAGGTCATGCAACCTGTAAATAATGGCGATATTGGATCCAATAACCTTCCACTGAAATGCATGTTTCTTTGCCTTAGCTGATGCTGTGCTTCTCAGTACTTCTTAGAAACTTACTTCTAGGAAAACCACCTCTGTAAAATTATCCTTGCTTTTTATTTATTACAGTCTCCAGCAAATTATAGTTTGATAGAGAAGGCTCAGGTTGCTAATCACTTTCCTGGATTGCATTTACTAAAGTCATTAAGCAGAGACTGGGTTGCTACCCTGCTACTTTGCAATATTAGAGGGTCAGGAGCATTTGGGCACACATAAAGGTATATAAATTGTTACTTAATATTTCTAGGCAGAAATAATTCAAAGAGGAAAAAGATAGCTGACCCATGAAGGTAACTCAGCTTGCTTCGGAGTTAGATCACAATTTTGAAGTGTCAGCTCCTGTCCTTTTATCCTGCATCTCTCCCTTTCCTCTTCCTCTTTTCCTTTCTTTCATCCTTTTCCCCATATTTCTAATATATGACAAAATATCCTTCTTATTTTCCTTGAAATCAAATCTGTGAGAAAGAATACATTTTAAAATACCAAATTTGGAATTGCTACATTACTCCTTAAATTGTAATGGAAATTGTAAATTGGGATTCGAGGACAACAGCAACAATACAGCCAGCTCGAAGCCAGCTTTGGCTATGGGATATCCTATTTAAATAAAACAGAAAAAAAGTTTTTCAACATTTTTTGGAAGTTCTGGGAATATCTACATTAGTTGGGAAAAATAGATTTAATGATAATTAAAATATTATCAGCAATTTGTGATGTGATCTTGGTCATTAGGGGAAAACCAAAATGGAATTATTCAAAAATATTCAATAAAGGATTCAATATTCAATACTCGCCATGAGATAAATGAGCCTCTGAGTCTTAGATGTCAGTTAACATATTGAACACTAACATTTTGCCACAATGCTAATCATATCGAGTAATTATAACACATGACAAATCAAGAAAATATAAAAAACATTAATAACAATGTATAAGATATAGTTTTATTTAGAGTAGTCTTCAGGAAATTATAAACTATGCATACATATTCAAAATTGAAAAATCAATAATAATGTAACCAATAAAATTCACAATGCACACTTATTAATGCTGTTGGACATTAGCATTAGAATTTTGGTTGGGTATCAGAAATTTTACCATTTAAAGTATCTGGTTTGCATCCAGACCCTATCAGTTCTGGGCAATACAATGATGCATAAGACTAAATCAGTGTGGTTATAATCTAGGCAAGAGATATGAACTGTAAGCCAAGTGTGATGAAGCAATCTCAGGATCCTAGCACTTGAGAGCATGAAGCAAGAAGAATGCCATGAATATAAGAACAACTTGGTCTGTACAGTTATTTATATAAAATACATTGCTACAAAATGAGATCCTGTCTCAGAATGAGAAGAGAAGGAAGAAGAAAGGCAAGTCGCAATATCCAAGTTCCAAGTTTCACATTCTGTATATATCTAAATACATATGTATGTATAGAAATGAATGGAGTTTGTTAGGGTGTTTGCACACGAAGGCCTGGGTAGATTAACAAAAGCCAGCTGTGCAGGAGAGAAAGAGGAAGTTTGATGACTCAATAGTGTCAGTCCAGCTCTAAAATCCTGTGAACTCTTTAGAGAGTCATGGTGTTGAATTTACATTGGAAGGCTGAAGAAGTGGGCATCTGATGTCATCAGAAGATTCCAACCCAGTGACTGTCACATTTTGTCTCATGCAGGAAGGAGAGGAAAGCATCATGAATGTACTTCTGCTTCTTTCTTCCTTTCATTTGATTGTCCTTTAGAAGGTGCCACTTCTAATAATGAAAAGTCATTCCTATGTATCAGTCCTCCAGGGAGCCACAGACACAGGCACACAGTCACACACACACACACACACACACACACAAAATATGTGCATGTGTGTGTTCGCGTGTGTGTGTTTCATCAATCCTACATGTCTCTTAATTCCATTAAGTAGACAACAAAGCCTACTAGAACAGGTATGGGATACTAAAACCATCATAATGAGACTACAATTCTGAACAAAAATTAAATTACAGATATTATTGGAAACCCAAGAGTAAACTCCAATTATCCTTAAGTTGTGCCCTGATCCTTAACTGTTATGGGTTCTTAGAGACACAGAGGATAGAATATGAGAAACCAGAAACACAGATCTGTGATGTGAGCGTTAGAGAACTCTAGATTCCACTTAGAGTACCTGATTGAATCTGGAGTGGAGTACAAATCTTTTTTACAACAGGCTTATGAAGTCGTAATGACAGACTTTATCAAGAAGCCACACTGTAAGAAAATACAATAAACGTCATGGCCTAAGAGCAGGCAAATGATTCTCAGGAATATTTTATTATACACGTACTCACCTCTAGCCAGCCACACTAAATGAAGAAGATCAATACTTTAACTACAGTATTACTATATTACTTACCCTGGATGTTTACAGACATGAAATATTATGACGCTTTACTGCGTGTACATATTCTTTAGCACAAAGTGGAATGCATTTTATTTATCTTTGCTTTTAAAAACACCCTTAAGGCTTAACACACATTATCAGTTACCTATGAATATTTGATGAAAGAAAGTAATATTTTACATCTCTTTGATGAACTTCCAAAGAAACCTGAGGTGTTAGACAACTCTAGGACCCGAATCAATCAGCATGACTCTCAAGAAGAAGTCCATTGTCTGTTGGCTGTGTTAGAGAAAAGTGATATATACTCAGATGATATGGTAAGACATAAAATAAGTCTAAGACGAGGTTATATAGAGCTATGAAACTGAGTAGCAAAAGACATCTTAATATTTGCATTTGCTTTGTCATGGCTGAAGGTTATCCTTCATCAGATTGTATCTATGTAATGTTCCTATAAACAAAAGGCTTAAGTGTGGCCTAAGGGAAGGAACATATCAAAATTGCAAATTTGCAATATTGAATGAATGTGGAGGACGAAAGGCAAACATAAAAAACAGGCAAATGAGAACACTTTAATGATTGAAAGAGGGCTGTGTTATTTGGTTTTCTAGTCCTTTTTCAAGAGATCTAAAATAATTATCATAAAGCCAAGTAATTTTACAGAATCCAATACATGACAAAGACAATATTTTTTTCAAATTAAGTTTCATGTAAATTAAGGGGTCTCAGTTTATCTCATAGATGGGAAACACAATTCCATTGAGAATGCAAGAATTCCATTGAGAATACTCTCTATTGAGGACATGCCCGTCATGATTTAAATATCACCTATGAAGACCTACCTACAAAAAAAAAAATCCTATAAATTCACTCACAATGCTCTCAGTGGGGCCAAACCTGGAAAAACAGACATCTGAGGCTATGCCTAAGTTTCAAATTATAGCTGAGAAGATACAAGTAGAAAACAGTTTTCTGTGGATTAAGTTTGGGTTTGGGGTTTGATAGTCATAGAAACCATAAAATGTGCTATACTACAGTTTGAAGTAAAAGGCTATGTAGATTTATTTTATGTGTTCTTTAGAAGTAAACAAAATCTGTACTGAAGCTGAAATAGTTTTGAGGTGTTTTGAGAAAATGCTAGTTTTAAGGTGAGTTGACTCAAAACCCAGTATTGTATCTCAACAGACCTCATTCCTAATTTGCTTCAATGACCCTCAGATGTTAAGCCCCTTCTATCCTTCAGTTTGATATTTTGTATTAAATGTATCTCTTTCAGATCTGAAATATTTTCCTCTCAAAAATATGTATAGTAGAAGTGATGAATCACAGTATCTGATTTAAGTAAAATAATAAGACATATTTTAAAAATCTACCAATGTAGTAGATTATAAGCACTCATGATTTCTAATAATTCTTCAAATTGACTGTGTAGACTCACACACACAGAGACACTCACACATATTC